>NC_134485.1:361344226-361444226 GCF_040206685.1 Ascaphus truei
CCTTTCATCTCTCTCTCTCTCTCTCTCTCTCTCTCTCTCTCCCTTTCATCTCTCTACTTTCATCTCTCTCTCTCCTTTCCTCTCTCTCTCTCTCTCTCTCTCTCTCTCTCTCTCTCTCTCTCTCTCTCTCTCTCTCTCTCTCTCTCCTTTCCTCTCTCTCTCTCTCTCTCTCTCTCTCTCTCTCTCCTTTCCTCTCTCTCTCTCTCTCTCCTTTCCTCTCTCTCTCTCCTTTCCTCTCTCTCTCTCTTTCCTCTCTCTCTCTCTCTCTCTCTCCTTTCCTCTCTCTCTCTCTCTCTCCTTTCCTCTCTCTCTCTCTCTCCTTTCGTCTCTCTCTCTCTCTCTCTCTCTCCTTTCGTCTCTCTCTCTCCTTTCGTCTCTCTCTCTCTCTCCTTTCGTCTCTCTCTCTCTCTCCTTTCGTCTCTCTCTCTCTCCTTTCGTCTCTCTCTCTCCTTTCGTCTCTCTCTCTCTCCTTTCGTCTCTCTCTCCTGATACTCCCAGCCTTTCTTATTTCTTTCTTGGTGTTATATTATGGTTTTATCTGTTGGTTGATGCACAGACGAGAGAAGGATTTCCCTTAAATATTTGGACGTACAATTTAGTTTTGTAAGATATATGCAGTTCTTGGTGCCCCAAATTAAATGTTCACAGATCTTAGCACATATAGGCCTATACTTACTAAGGTGCTAATTCTATAGGCTCCAAAGCGGCCTATCGCACCACGATCGGCATCAGGAGAGGATGTTGGCCATATGGGCCATTTTGTGCAGCAAAACCGCTGTCGGGAACTAGGAAGTTCCCAGAGACCGTGGGGTTTTTCAGTGATAGAAAACTAATGGCAGATTGGTCTTTTTGAGACTGATCCACGGACCAACGGAATGGCTGATCCTGAGGCGGATCTAAACCTGCCCAAAATGCCCATCTCTAATCCTAAAGCAGAAATATAAATGCTGGTATTACATCGCTGTTGGTTATAAAGCCACTAATCCTACACAGTAACAATGTTCTGTCCTGTAACACGGTTTATGCATCCACTTCTACATGCCAAAGCCTCTGTGCATGCTCTAAACTGAAGCCTGCAATTCTACTCTTACTGTAACCGGCCTGTACAGTAAAAACTGTCACGTGACTGAGCCACCTGTGCTGAAGCTGGGATATCCTTAACTCCTGACCTGTTGGGGGGGGGGGGGGTTGAGCACCCCTGGGTTCATAGTGCTAGTGATTCTGCTTGTGAATGGATGGGTCCAATTCCTGCCAGTGACACATTTGATTGTCATTTACGACACAGACCATAGAGAGACTTGAACGCTGAACTAAATGCTGTTTACATTTGTTCCAGTGTATTTGGTGAACGAGTTTTGTATTTCAGGCACTTTTATATGAGGACATACAGGCATTTGTGAGCACTAGTTAAATTAGTTATGCTTTGTGGTAATTAATGCAGCGTATTGAGTCGAGCATTAGGAACTTGGATCTGTTTCTTGTAACCTTTTAATTATTGATTTTCTTAGTGGGAGCAGAATATTTCTACTTGTCACGTGCTTAATTAATCTAAATAATGATCTTAGAAAGTGTGTGTGATCAGTTACTATTATTAAATGGCATTTACATACTATAACTCTCCTTTACTTACTGATTTGTTTATTTGTGGCAAGTAATCTTTAAAACAAATAGAACCAACAGAAATTAGATTTGGTTCTGTTCCCAGTAGGTCGCCCATGGGTCCCATATCGTCAAGAATCTGTTATATCTGTCCTGGACCAGACTGGAGAGTTTTTTTTGTTTTTTTCCATAATCATTATATAGTTTATTTTGTGTAAGACTACTGTGAGAGTCGGGGGATCATTTTGCTTCCAATGTCTCATAACAACTGCCTTGGCTGCCGATAGAATTTGTATTGTTAAAAGGTCCAAGTTCCTTTCCATGTCTTCCACTGGTCTTAGAATTAACCCTGGTTCCATGTTCCATGGTAGGTCAATTCCAGTGACTTTTTTTTATTAACCTTCTAACTTTTCCCCTACATAAAATAATCTTATGGCATAACAACAAAATGTGTTTGAATGTGCGTATTTGGCGGCAATTGCCCAGCACAGGGGAGAGGTTGTCGGGGGGTGGGGGGGGGGGGTGGCGAGGGGAAGGGTGTAGGCAGACACGAGTGTAATAGCATCTGTGCAATATTTTGAGGCTAATTTCTCTAACTGCTGAACATCTGGAAGTTCTAGCTACCCTGTCATATATGTCTTCCCATTCCACGCTCTCTAGGGATCTACCTACAGGCAGTCCTCGGTTATCCAACCAAATTCGTTCTGGAAGTAGCATTGGATGGGAAAACCGTTGTAAAGTGAGTCCCATGTTAATCAGTGTCGTCGGATGACGCATTCCGGCGTCGGAAAAACGGCCCATAGGGTTGCATTGTAAAGCGTTGGATATACAGGACTACCTGTGTATCTTTTTCCCATTGTAAAATATTTTTATTTGTCTGTTAATTGGATTGCAACAATAGAATCTGATATAGTTGAGCAATTGTCCCTTTGTTGTATTCTCTTGCTTGGTATAAATTCTCAAAGGGTATAAGGGGTCTGTTTGTTTTTGTTTAGCTGTATTGAGGAGACATTGTGTCTCAATTGTAGATAATGATGCAAGTGTGTTTGGCATTCCATGTTCCTCCCATAATTCAAGGAATGTCTCGATTTTTAGCAGCTTTCTGTATATCTTTTAGGTTTGTCAGACCTTTTCTATCCCAGATCTTATATACATTTGATTGGTAAGCTGGGACAAAGTCTGGGTTGGATCTAATGGGTGTCATTGGTGAGGGAATAGATGAGACACAGCTGTGTCTGCAATTTTTGTCCCATATTTTTAGGGAATGCACGATGACTGGCTGATTCCTGGATTGTGTTGTCCTAGAGTCTTTTTTCAGCAACATAAGTGTCGCCATGTCAGTAGTCATGTCAGTAGTCAACGCTTTCGATCTTTCTCCTATAATTTGTAAAACTAATAAAGTACAAGTTAAAAAAACCCCAAATAGAACCTTATTTAACTGAGCTGTGTTTTCTCCGTTGTACAGATGTAAGATATGCACAGATGCAGTCAAAGAACAGATTTTATTGTACATCAATCAGATTTAAGTCTTTTTGGAATTACTACGCTTTTTGCTGCAAGATGGATTTTTATTGTAAATTCTAGCTTAATTTAAAGAAACTTGGGCCCTTCAGGTTTCAAGCCATGGAGGAATTTATTTTCCCCCGTATGAGACAGCATTAGATGATATTTCACTTGTTTTTTTTTTTGTTTACCTTCCTCTGGATCAATATACTGTAATTACAAATATAAGATAGAGTATCTGTCGTCTAAATTTAGCATAGGTTGTACTTGATGGACATGTCTTTTTTTTCAACCTCATCTACTATGTAACAATGTAAGATTATGACTGCATAATATGTTTACAATTGTATTAGTTACACTTGTAAAGCCTAACTACATTTTAGCTAAAGTACATAACTTTAACATCGCTGTTATCGAAATTGAATGATGAGGGCTAATCCGACCCATTCCCAACAAGGAGAAAGGATTCAAACAAAATCATAATGTGTAAAGCATACAAGGGGAAAAAAAAGTAAGTTAAATAGCCCAAATTCATTGACAAATCTTCAGAAAACAAAGTTAAAAGTGGAATATATTTGTAAAGCAAGACCAATATTTATCATGGGGATATCTCTCGGATAACCAACATTTGCAGAATTAAAAAAAGGCAAAGTAAATGCTGACCTACAATGAGCTTCAGAAGCTATTGTCCTGCTTGTTATTAGAAAGCAGGAGGGTTAGATATGTGAGAAGGTAGGTAGTCCCCAGAACACATACTTTTGTTGTGGGCCTGTCCTGGATTCAACATCGAAGTGCTGAGAACAGTTGAACAATGACATTCTGATTATCACATCTGGGATATGTGTTTATGGGGCTCAGGACAAATGAAAAGAGCAACCCCCCCCCAACGTGCACCTATCACGGAAAAAAATTGTAGCGCACAACTTTTACTTAACTGTTTTCTTGTTATTGTTAATACGGGAAAAACTTTACAATGCAATCTGTTTATTTTAATATTTTCAACAAAAGACAAAGGTACCCAATGCTACATCCAATGTGACAAAAGGCCTGGGGGGATTCAGTATGGGCCTTGGGGTAGGGGGGTAGCAGGGCTGGGGGCGGGGGGGTTGAATGATCAACTTTGTTAGGGCCCGGATGGGAGGATTTGGAGGGGGGAGGGAAGGCATGTGGGGCCTGCAGCCTGCTGTACCGGGCGGTAGCAGAGGAGGAACCGGGAAGGTAGGGCTGGTGCCTGCTGCCTTGGGTATTGCACGTGGGGGGCGCACCCTGTACCCGTGTTTGCTGGTAGCAGGGCCCAGAGGGGGGGGGGGTGAGTTGGATGATCTACTTCGTTAGGCACGTGGGGGGCCTGCAGCCTGCTGTACCGGGTGGCAGCAGAGGAGAAACCTGCTCCAGACGGCTCACGGTGGACAGGGTAGAATTCGTGGAAGGTAGGACACTGGGTGGGGGGAGGTTTGGTTGCCTGCTCGGTTAGGGAGCGGTGGGGGGTGTTGGTTATGGAGGGGCCCGTGGTATGGCACGTGGGAAGTCCTGCAGCCGGTAGGCTCAGTTAGGGCTGGTGGGAAAACTCAGTCAGTGACACAACACACACAGGGACACAACACACAACAGTTCACACTGTACACACACAAATCTACTCGCCGATCAAAAAAATCTACCGCCCCCTAGCCCCGCCCCTAGCCCCACCCTTTAAAAAAAGAAATGTCATAAATTCCAAGTAAGAACTAATAACAAGATTCGTTTTTTTAACATAACAGTTTATTTATTGTATTACATTTATACTTTACTGCAATTAGTCCTTGTTACATAGTTACGTGTGTGTGTGTGTGTGTGTGTGTGTGTGTGTTTGTGAATGTCGGATAACCTCACTAATCGAAGAAAAAAAAAGCCAGATGTGAATTACTACTTTCCTGAACCCCTTAACCAGTGTCTGGACACTCTCACATGGACTCACTAACACAGACGCAAGAGAGGGGGCAATCGGAGCAAGGGAGGGGGCAAATGGAGCAGGGGGGCAAATGGAGCAAGGGGGGCATGGGAGGTAAGTGGGAGGCATGGGGCAGTACATACCTTACATGCTCCATGCAGGATCCAAAAGAAAAGGCGGGTCTCGCTTTGCAAGCACATATAGAGCTTGGTGCGCGCCCCACCCCCCAAAAAAAATCCTGGCAGCGTGCCAACACGAGTCAGCCAATCAGGTGGGGGGATTTTTTTTTTATTGTGGGGGATTTTTTTTTTATTGTGTGAGAAAAGCACGTGCTGTTTGGCGGATCGCCAGTGCGCAAAATCCTGTCCCCCCGTGGGGACAGGGCGACCGTATTTGTCGAGGGGCACGGCCCGGGCCCCCTGACTCACGGGGCCCAGGACTGCAACCCCGACAGACCCCCCCTGTTGGCGGGCCTGGTATCATGTTGGACCAAGTTAAACTATTTAAAAATGAAATGTGTAATAGGTTAAAACTAGGCGATTGTTGTTTTCAAATGAAAAATCCAACCGGTACATGTATTCTGAAGCACCTTTAGAAAAGGATCTGAAAATATTTGTGAACCTTATATCCTCCTGTTTAAAGTAAGCTACCGATGCGATGTTTTTGGCTTTCCCAAACCGTGCATCTCGTGCTGTTTCTGCTCCATGTGTTTGTATTGTGCCATTTTGCTAACATGTTAAAACTCTCGTTAGTGAAATTAGTTAGAATAACTGGCACTATATCTGTACAATCCCTCTACTATGTATGTATATATCCTATTTCTTCCACTAATTAGTGCGCAGAACGGGAGCCGGCATTATGAAGTCTGGTTAATTTAGTGTAGGGTTAGGGATAACAAGATTGCCAATCTCTTCAAATCGCAGTCCTGATTCCAATGAAAACAAATGCACATGTTCAGACTTTCCACAATGATTCCAACATACCTATTCTTGTCTTTTTTTCAATGCATCAGTGATCTTGTTATGATCTACTAACTATATCACTGTCATTATTTCAGTCTGATCCTATGTGCGACTGCGCCATTAAGTTATTTGACATCCATAAGAAGCCTCACTATTAATGCTAAGAGATGTTATTATTTTCAGGTTATCTGTATAAATGTTTGTGCATAAATCCCAATTTACAGCGTCCCATATTCACCCACCTTCTCTATTGTAGGATGTTTGTACCTGTCACACATTTTTAATTCCAGTGACAAGCAACATAAAGGGTTAAGCAGCGAGATTAACCAGTGACTGTATATTCAAATTAAATTGAAAAATAGTAGCCCTAACATCACTCCAGTTCTTTTCTGACATTTAAACAGCTGCTTCAGATACCGCATGCAGACAGAGACAGCCATGTTATAGATTCTCTGTGACGTTTGCTCTGCATGTTTAGCTGCATCTTATATATTATTTTTCTATTTGCAGCTCTGTAAGCCTTAACACCCCAATATGATCACCCACGTCCTGTAACACACTTCTGCCTTAGAAGGCCCAGCTTTACCCACAATGGTAAGTAACATGATGTACGGCGCCTGCTGTCCCTCTTATCGTTGTGTTGCATGTTTAAGTTTCATTGCAGTAATGCACTCCGAATGTTTCTGACTCTGTGGGTCACTAGTACATAGCTTTCCTGAACCCGTCTCCTGTGTGTTTCTTGCAGCAGCAGACTTTAGAAGTGGCACTGGATCGCGCGGAGGTGAGGTTCATGGTTTACTTCCCTTTAATAAACCGTAGCAGGGATGACCTTGAGTTTTATGCTTGGGGAAGGGGGACCATTCCGTATGACAATAATACAAATGCTTCCTGCATTGTAGGGCATGTTCCTGTGCTTAGCGGCACCAAGAAATCGGCAAAGTAAATCAGTGGCAAAGTGACTGTTACTTTAAAACGTGGCCAGTCTTTTCGTAGTTGGTCCACGTATTTCCCAGTTTTCCTTGTATATTTTTATTGCTTCTAATATAATTTGTTTCTGAAACATTTTCTCTTGTTTAGCCGTGACGATGATTTCATTCTCGGATGTCTTGGTCCATAAATACAGGAATGTTTGAGTTCACACAAGCCCCCGTCACGAAATGTTATGCAGCAGTATCCGATTGGTCATACAAAAAGTCAAATGGACAATAACTCCCTTTGCACAAAGCGGCTGCCAAATTGTTTATATTGGGATGTAAGCGGCAGGGAATTCACTTTTTAAGCAAAAAGACAAAATATTTTTACGCCCCTGTTTTGCTTCTGTTTTTCAGTATGTCATTGAGAGTGCCAGACAGCGACCTCCAAAACGCAAACATTCATCTGGAGGAAGGTAACAGCCATGTATAAGTTTAAAGCGCCATTGCGACGGAGCGCATGGCATCGCGCGCCTCTCGCCTGAGCGATGGGTGAACTGAGCATCCAGCGATTGGGGAGGCGTGGCGGACGCGTCACCAGGCTGGTTCGCCCTCATTGGCTGAACCGCTCACGTCACGCGGCCGCCGCGCGAAAAGACAAAATAATTTGTCTTTTCAAAAATCTGCCGCGCATTCGCTCTGCGTCGCTCGCGCAGTTGCGCGCACTATGGGCGGCCTCATAGGGAAGAGACCTGCTGTTCTGGCCACGCGCTCCGTCGGGAGCACTATAATCTCAGCCTTAAACCTCTCTTCTATCAATGAGACTGCCACATAGTTATGGTTTACACACTGCAGGACATTTCATTTCAATCTTTAACTTGCTCTAGTTTCCTTCCTGTTGTAATATTCTAGGGCTTCTAACTCTGGTCATTATTTGTGTGTTTTGTTTCATTTTTTTCCCCCAGGAAGATTTGTTGTAAATTGTCATATCGTTTAATGCACCTACATGATTTCTTCATAAATGAGAGATCTGTAACATTGCAAGATCTACAGCAAGTGCATTATAGTTTGTTTATGAAGCACATATCACAATCTTCAACAAACCTGCACTTTTCCGTTACCAATACAGCTATTTAAAAGTTTAGTTACGTCTTTACATGAAAAAGGAAAGTAAAACTTTATCGGACAGATATAGAGGCTAACTACAGTGGAGTGGTGATGCAAACTCATTGGCCAGTTTGCAGCTCTTAAAGATGTGAAACATGTAGAGTTGGCCAAAAGTAGGCACAAAAGATACTTAGCTAGGGGATCATTAACATAAAGACTCAATAGGCAGAGCAGAGGTGTTTTCTATATCCTAATTTATTTAAATGAGCTTCATATTGGTGTACAATCATTAAATAGCTCCTGTCTTGTATTAGCGTCCAATTTAGAGTTGGATTAACGGCTGTTTAATGCAAATTATCTGCCTGTACGGACAACGTGCTAACTGGTCTCTGCTATAAGAACCCAGAATCTGCAACATACATTTTCTCGAACCGTGGCTGCAATTCCTGCTCTATTGATACGCAGACACTACTTGGCATGGCTTAATAGTCTTGAGAATAGACCAAGATCCCGGAGAAGACGGGAAATAATTTATTCTTATTATTTATTACCATTTTCCTCTGTGTTAAATGTGAGTTTTCCTTTTCTCTGTGCTGGCGGGAAGCTCGTTCACTGGGTCACTGCGCTGCAGAGCTTTCTTCTGCTGAGCTTACTTGGCTGACATCTGTCCCCCAGCAGTGACGTTTTTAAGGCCGTGTGCTGATGTAATTGACCTCAGATATTACGCAGACGTATTATGCACAGACCTATGGTTGCGAAAGAGATAAAAATTTCACATAACCATTGGTTCTAATCTAAGACATCATCATCATCATCATCTATTAAGACCATCTGCTATCAACACTTTAGCTCCTATCTCTAAATCGGGTGATCATTGTCGAAATGTCAATGGTGAAGCGCTAAATTATTAACGCCTCCGCTTTTTATCCGATTACGTCTAATCTCTAAATTAGACTCTGTCCCATATTTACATGGCGGTGCTATGCCCACACCTTGCAGCCCATACACTTGAATGTGCTGTAAGGTGTCTCATGGTTTAGCACTTCTTGGCAAATGAGACCGTAAGTAGTGTTCTGAATTTGTTTTCAAATCTCTTCAATGTTTGATGGACCCACAACACAGTGCTAGTGTCAAAAAACAATATTTTCAGGGGGGCGGAGGGGTTGTTATTGTTATAGTTTGGGTGCTATGTAATTCTAGTCTCATCTGGTACTTATTGATGTTTACACAAAACAACCATATAAAAATATGCAGTTAACATTTGTCTGTATGTACAATTGGGGGTGGGGGGGAGGGAGAGGGGAATGTAGTATTGCTGCTTTAATAACATGGAAAAAATACATATACTTGTGTGTTCAAGCAGAGGTGGCACCACCGCCGAGCCTTCCTCTGTGTTCCCTTCCCTTATCAGAGAGGCTATAATGATAAGGATAGGGTGGGCTAAGGTTAAAGAAAACCCCATTCAGAGGCTCCCTAACATAATGCGATTTTTAGAAAAGAAAACCTTGCAGCACCAATTTATATTATTATTCATCTCCTGAATCCTATACACACACACTTTTCAGAGTCTATGCATGCTCTCTAAAGCAGGGGTGCTCAACTCCAGTCCTAAGCAGCCCCCAACAGGTCAGGTTTTAAGGATATCCCAGCTTCAGTGCAGGTGGCTCAAATGAGCTGCTGGGGTGTATTGGGGACTGGAGTTGAGCACCCCTGATCTAAAGCATTGTACAATTATTACAAGTACGGTGACTGCTCCTTCACTAGGTGCTTTTTCTGTTGCAGAAAATCTGTGTTCCAGAAGTTGTATGACTTGTATATAGAAGAATGTGAAAAAGAGCCCGAAATAAAGGTAAATGCAGATATTTTACGTTTTGCCGTCTTTTGTGGAGTTCAAGTGCCAAAATCATGAAAAGGTTCAAATGCTGAAATAGCAGTACCCTTGTGGTCTCTCTGGCAGCAAATGGAAACTTAGACCTCATGCTGTCTATAAAATGAAAAACAGATATTTATATTATTATCCAGAATATACCATTTTTTTTTTACTGGGGTGGGGGTGGAGGGTATTGTTTCTGGATCAAACCATCTGCTATCCAGTTTGCATAACCTTTGTCCTTTTTTTTTTCTTCACTGAAATGGAAAAGCGACTGTTCTGTTTTGAAGAGCTTAATATATATTATCACTCTGCCATCAAATATGATTTCATCTCTTTACAATGTCTCTAAGTTGACCTACTTCCAAATTGTGCTCCTACAGTAACCACAGATGGAAACTATTACCCCTGCTGCTTTCCTGTATTTACTTATTTAATTCTTTGTGAGCATGGATTATTTTTGCTCCCAGGTATTGCTGGTGTATTCAGGCGCAATGTCATATGGAACAGTTTAACAGTCTATGCAGACATAAGATTACCTCATGGGCCCCAGTTAGCCATGGTTGGGTTTACCATATGCTGGTATTTCCAGTATCATTAACTTTATAGAGATTATAGGAGGTGACCGCTAAATTAGGATTGACTGTACACGTCCTTTGTAATTAAAGCACGTTTGAACCATTTTTGTACCCCGAGCGGCCTGCGTGGCATTATTTTACAATTTGATGCAGTTGCACTTTAGAAGCGAATCTTGGGGTTGGAATAAAGTGAAAGAACTAAGCTAGATAACGTCCACCCCAAGCATTCTGAAAGTTGGTTTCCTGGGTTAAATTGTGTTTGCAAGCATTCTGAAATAAAAGTATAGCCACAATACTGAAATAATGAAGCGCTACTTCAAAAAGTACGGCAGCATTTTTATGCATTTAGAATTATATTCACATTACTAGCTTGTGAAAGCACAATAATAAACATCTCGGATTTTACCGGGGTTTTGTGTGTATAGCTGAATGTCGAGCTTATAAAGACTGATTGTTTAGACCAGGGTCACTCAAACTCAATCCTCGGACCACCAATAGGCCTGGTTCTATGGATAACCCTGCTTCAGCACAGGTGGCTCAGTCGAAGACTGAGCCACTGATTAAACCACCTGTGCTGAAGCAGGGATATCCATAAAAGCTGACCTGTTGGCGGCCCTTGAGGACTGAATTTGAGACCCCTGGTTTAGACGGTAACAATGGTTGCCACGTTTATGAATTTTTGCAAAATAAAATACCTTAAAATTAATATTTTGTAAAAATAAAGCTACTGTATAATTTCACAGCAAAGTGTGTGATCATGTCACATGGGGAGAATGTAGGTAATTGTTCTGGAGTAAGTGGTCCTGTAGGTGAACTGAGGCACAGTGTTACTACACTGCTATTACTCTATTGTCTCACTGTATTGGTTTCCTAATTCTATCGTTTAAATGTCGTGGCTCCAATACCCTCATATAGATACTTTAGCTAGTCCATTAAACCGGAGCTGAAAAATGATACATCAACTTTGAGTAAGGTATCATTTGCGTCACCACAGTTTTAACCAAAAAAAAAATAACTCGGCTTTCCAGGTAGGACAAACTACAATTATCATTTCAGCCGCATGATTCTGGGATTTCCTGACAGCCTTGTTGAGTCAGATAGACGCAACACAGGAACTAATTTGTTCCCATGCTGACCGAATGGAGATTATAGCCTTACAACAAGGAGTTTCCAGGAGACTGCCTGACACTAGCGTTCTGGGAGGGCGGGTTACAGGTATCTTTGCAGCATTTTTTCTATGTTGCTGATGAGAGTTGTGATATTTGAAACTCCCTTTACAAAGGTTAATTGAATAATTGCAAACTGCAAAGTTGGAATAACTGTAACTGCAAACTTGACTATCACAGGCATGAGATCAAAGGATGATAAATCCAGTAAATTGGTTGCTTTTTCTCAGTTTTAATATTACATAGCGGTTGCCATGCTGGTTGTAAGGAAGCTAGTGAGAGGCTATATCAGTGTTTTTAAACCAGGGTTCCACCGGAATCCTTAAAGGGTTCCCTGCAATGTTCAGGTCATTTGAAAATGGTACCAAATACAGAAGAATTTACAATGCGTCTGATCTCAGACTCGCTATTAGAGAGGGTTGGGATTCCTCACAATGCATCTGATCCCAGACGCGCTATTAGACAGGGTTGGGGTTCCTTACAATTAATCTGATCTCAGACACGCTATTAGAGATGGTTGGGGTTCTGCAGAATTTCACAATATAATTATAGGGTTCCTTAGCCAAAAGAAGGTTAAAAAATACTGGGCAATATAAACGCTTTGTAGACAGAGCAGCACTATATTAGCACAAAAGAAAAATAAGTAATTTCAACAGTAGGGAGCGAAGAGTGAAAATGACCAACTTCTTATGAAACCTGGAAATATTAGGCTGGTCCCAGGCTGTGAATGGTATGATTAAAATACTTAATAAACGGAGTAACTTTTAATTTTTGTTATTTAATATTCTGCAGGAAATAATATTCCAAAATAGCTAAATATTCTGCAGTAAATTATATTCAAGGGTAGGTTAGACGGTAGTCATCCATTATTTATTTATTTTTAATTTCCCCCTCAACACACATGATTTTGATTTTGCCATTGAGCAATGCAGCGAGTATTCTTAAGACAGGAATGAAATAATGAATGCATACTTTTTGGGGTTCAGTGAGTTTCTCTTGATACATTTTCTTAATCTTGTTTCTTTTTGAAGCAGAAGCTGAGACGAAATGTGAATTTGCTGGAGAAGCTGGTAATGCAGGAGACGCTCTCTTGCCTTGTGGTCAACCTGTATCCCGGTAATGAAGGTTACTCTCTGATGCTGCGGGGGAAAAATGGATCAGGTACCAACAAACTTTGCCTCCCCATAAATAAGACTAGAAATTCTTCATATATTTACACATGGATATTTCAGAGAGGCAACTCGTGTTTAATTTGTGTAAAAAAACAAAAAAGTAAAACCGTAGCTATAATATAATAATATTTAACTTAAATAAAATAAATGGCTCCGGATTGTGTGAGAATACAACGTTACCTTCTTGCATTTTTATCTGAATTCTTAACAGGCCTGTGCTTTGCAGCCTCGTCTAAGCCAGTGGTGCTCAGCTCCAGTCCTCAAGACCCCCAACAAGTCAGGCTTTAATGATATCCCAGCTTCAGCACAGGTGGCTCAATTCTTAAAACCTGACCTTTTGGGAGGTCTTGAGCACTGGAGTTGATCACCTGTGACCTTAACGGATAGGCCACAAATGCAGACCTCGCATACCCTGATGGGCCGCATGAGCCTTTTTTAGCATAGTTGCAAACTAAAATGCCATGTTTACATTAAAAATGTGGCTATACAAATGAAGAAATTGCTTGGAAGCTACAGGTTGCCCTAAACTGTCAAGTTTATTATCAGCAATTAAGTATTCCGGCTTGGCATCACCAGGATATAGCTTCACTATTGAATAACATGGGATACGTAGACTCTTAATGAAGTCCATTTTAAAAACGTTCTTTAAAAAAAAAGCCAACACCCAGTCTACCATGTTGAACAGAGGATTGCATTGTTGTAAATGCTTTGGCATTAGTTTTCTTTTTATACAATTTTGTCTAAGATTCAGAAACCATCCGGCTTCCTTATGAGGAGGGAGAGCTTTTGGAATATTTGGATGCTGAAGAATTACCCCCAATTTTAGTAGATCTTCTGGAAAAATCTCAGGTTTGAAAACATCTTGGTTTCCTTTCAGTCATATTTCGTGTTTTTCTAGAGGCATGCAGAACAACATTGTGACGGTCGAATGGGGAATTCTGGCCTATTCTGGTGGTTAGTGGGAATTCCATATTGTTTAAGGACAGCAGCCTCTTTAATCTCTCCTCCTGAGTCTGAGTCTGCGTGATCTATGGTGAGGTGCAAATGTATATGGAGGGGACGATGTGTGTTAATCCAACATATGTTGCATTTAGGCAGTGCTGGTTAATGAGAACTGGTGAGAATAAAAATGACATAGAGGAATGCAGAGCTCTCCGGAAATAAAGTGGGCTTGTTAGGTGACTTAATATGGAAAACAAACTTCTCAACTGCTAGTTCCATTAGCTTGATCTTAACAGCCATTGTGATGTCACCAGGACATCACTATGGTGAAAGCACCCAGCATGGGGCATTTTCTAATAATGAACCCTATACTGGTGTTGTAACTTAGTTTTTTTTTCTCAGCAAACTTTTTCCCTTTGCCTTCTTGTTTAATTCCCATTCACACAGGTCAATATTTTCCATTGTGGGTGTGTCATAACAGAAATACGTGACTACAGGCAGTCGGGCAACATGAAATCACCAACATACCAAAGCAGACATATTCTCTTACGTCCAACTATGCAGGTACGATACTTAATGATGATGAATGATATTGCACTGTTATTTATATACACATTTCATTTTTTTTAAAGCACCGTTTTCTTCGCCAAATACTTTTCTGACCACTTTTGTAGCTGAGTTTAGGGTTCTTTGTAGACTACAATAATCTGTATTAGTCCAATCAAAAAAAAAAATCATATATTTGAGTCCATTCTTCAGATGTAACAAATAAGTTATGTATGTGAATTGAAAGCTGAAGTCAAACATACATTATAAGTTTAATGTTGGTTCAAAATAAGGGTTTGCAGTATACTTTTAGGTTGCAAATCAGACCCTGAGATTTGCTTACATACATTTGTAGTTTTACGCATGACGGGTGATAGATTAGCATTACAGCCTCCCATGCTAATTGGAGAAAGGGCTACATATACCCGTATCTAACATTCAGTGCTGGAGAGACATGCGTCCTGCATATCAAAAAAACGAATATGAACATGCATGTTAGATTAGAGAAACAAAAAAGAGAACCGGTGCACTCCTAGTGTATTAAAGTATAACAATTTAATAGGATTGGACAGGTATAAAAATACTCACTCATAAGCGACACCAGGAAACGGGCAGTTTTTGAGACAATCTCAAGCGCCGTCTTTGCAGGGGACACCACGCGGTTGCTGGTATACTATCCAGCACTCCACGCTGACTGCAACCGGATGTGGGATGTATGCACTGTCGCCTCCTATTCGACTCCTCCGGCAACAGAAATTCCTCCACAAAATGCCCCGGCTAGCGATGGTACACGCTGGTACTTGCTGCTATTAACCTCTGCTTTCTTAGCTCTCTGTCTCACAGCTAACGCTCAGAAATGTGGCAATTAGACACACAAATGGCACCCTACGCATCTCGTCAGAATGACTTCATCAGGGGTAACAATAACTACATACTACACAGTATATATAGGCTATTAATCATCTGCACACAATTGAATAATTATCCAATAACATTTACATAATTGCCTCAGTCATGAAACTCTATTCACTATAGAGAATGTTTATAAGGAAAACAACATTGATCCATTTAGTATAGCTTCAACTATTAATTATTTTAACTTAGATGATAGTCATAATATCAAATCAAGAATTACTATAAAGTATATAAGGAACTCGGTTTGATATATACCAATTTACCTATTCTAGAGGGAAAAAGGGAGAGGAAGGGAAGATAGCTCTTGCTACAGTCTGTATGCGTATAGGTGCCAGGGGTAAGAGAGGCTGGACAGAGGGTAACACTTGCCTAAGCAAGCGAAAAGAAGACCCCTATACAACTAGCACTCAAAGACAAAACAATATATAGAAATAAATTATAACTTTAATTAATATGTGCAATAAAGAGTGAAAAATGCTATGAATTAAACATACAACGCTAATGTTTAATGGATAAAAATAGTATTAAATCAAATCAAACCACCTCCAAAATGATGGGGGTGGAGAGTAGGAACTATAAGGCACTGGCCCCATGCAATGAATGATGGTATTGCAAATGGTGCCTCAGGGTGGAAGTTCTCCAGCCCAGACCAACTATGGTCAGCAGAAGGTCCACTAACATCAGAGACCTTCTTCTAGTTCGGAGCCATCTGGAACCTGGCTGGATAAAAGATCTCCAGGGAATTATAAATGCCAGGGCTGCCGTGCTTGCCAATATGCCCAAGTTTCTAAAACCTTTTGTAACTGGGATGACACTAAAACCTTCAAGATGCGTAGTTTTGTGAACTGTAGAACTATTGGAGTGCTATATCAAGCTATATGTAGTTAAGGCAAAAAATACGTGGGAAAAAACAGCCGCTAACTTAGACGTAGGGTCCTTGAACATATAGGGACGATTAGGAACAAGTCTGACACACCACTTGCTATACATATTAATGGTGCTCATGGAGGTGACCTGTCTAAACTACGCTTCAAGGGTATTGATCAACTACCCATGAATGTCCGCAGAGGGGATTGGGATACAGAGCTCCTGAAATAGGAGGCCAAATGGATATACACTTTGTTCACTCTCTATCCCCAAGGTCTCAATGAGGGCTTTATGTTTGCCCCATTTATTGGCTGAACCATCAATGACGTGCACAACATATATATATTTATTGGCACTTTCTATTCTGGTATGTGATAGTACAACCTATAGCCACAAATATATCTGCTAGTGTTGCCATCTAATACCTCTGCCCTCCCTAATATTACATACTCGCTGTGGTCCTATTCACAGCATTGCTTACCATCTTGGGCAGCTAGTTGAACTAGACTTACCATTCGTATCATACTAACTTTAACCTGATATGCAGACCAGTATGTAGCCAGTCTATTTTTCTTGTTGGGCACTTATGTTGCTTAAAGGTATAAGACACTATTACCTGCAGCTGCATTTATATATGTCAGTTTCTTCCCCCTATTCTCTACCATTACATAATTGCTGTGCTTACACTTATAGCACTGCTCATTTCACTGGGCAGCTCAATGTACTATACTTACCATCTGTATCGTACTTACCTTTATCTTGTTATATAGACCAATATGTTGCCAGTTTACCTCAAACCCTCACTGGGCACTTATGTCGCTTACATATATCATTTACATGGTTTCTTAAGCATGGTTCATCACAGGATTGCCAGCCACAATACAATGATTAATATACAAACATTAAACAATTTAAACTTTCTTTATTTAGTGTGCTCATTCATACTTACCATAGCGCTATTGTCTCCATAGCAACGCAAGGCTATTTAAACCTTCGGCTGCTACAGAGGCGGGGCCACCTTGAGAAAGCGTCTGAGTGACGCGAAACGATCGTCAGTGGTGGGCGCAACTCTGACATCACTTGTCAGCGTGCAGGCACGATCCCGGCAGTCTCCCTTGGTTTTTTTCAAAACGGGGAACTGCCGCCACTAAACACTAGGTATCTGGTCAATCTCCCATCCGGCAGGTCACGTTCTGTGGTGTTGATGAATAAACCACGCCGGATGGGTGTTTGTAGTGCAGTATCCGTTGCAGTTATTATGGGTATGAACTCTGCAGCAACTATTTACGCTAGCTGCTTGACAGAATACTGCTATTGTACAATCCTCCCTCTACAAACCAGCTACCAATTATACTATGTTAACCTCATTTCATTCACCCTGTTACCACCCTGCCTGCACTATATCTAGTATACTCTTATACAGTAAAATATCTGCTAGGACCGCTGTTTTCACAGATTAGCTGAGCAGCAGTGACTTTTATCACACACTGTGCTCAGCTGGCTCTGGTATCTAGATATTTAGCTATACCACTGTCACTCTGTTTGACTGGGCTCTCTGTTTCTGTGAACTATATATACAATGTATTCAGGGTCTCCAATCTACAGTCATTTTATCCTAGCTACATAGTAGTCTAGTTTTTGTATATCACTTGTATCTTATTGGCGTTGCGTTTTAGGATCATTTGGCATTAGTCACTACCATTATAGTGAAATTACTGTGAGCTTGGCTGTTATCAGCCAATAGCATCCACTTTATCAGGCTCTAATCAGCTTACTTATACCATCCAGGGTATCTATTATCTGACACTATTAGCAAGAGGAAACTATTATACCATTCCCTTGCTGTTGCTGCTTACAGCCTGTGCTGTATACCGTTGAGTGACTATTTTCAATCAGGGGGAGATTGGGATGTGTGAGGATTATATATATTACATCTCATCTTCACATACTATATCTTCTGTGGACATATCCATTCATATATAACCGCCCCTCTCCCCCCCTTTTCCCACCCTGAGGCACCATTTTCAATACCATCATTCATTGCATGGGGCCAGTGCCTTATAGTTCCTACTCTCCACCCCCATTATTTTGGAGGTGGTTTGATTTGATTTAATACTATTTTTATCCATGAAACATTAGCGTTGTGTGTTTAATTCATAGCATTTTTCACTCTTTATTGCACATATTAATTAAAGTTATAATTTATTTCTATATATTGTTTTGTCTTTGAGTGCTAGTTGTATAAGGGTCTTTTTTTCGCTTGCTTAGGCAAGTGTTACCCTCTGTCCATACCAATTTACCTTACTGAAAAATTAAAGGAAATTAAAAGAGAGGAATAAAATAAACTTTTATAACTGAAAAAAATTTAGTATCTTGGAATTCAAATAAAACTATTACTCGGATATTTAATCTTTATAGAGCAGAACTTAACCGCTAAACTGAAGGCTAACGAACAAGGACCAGAATTAAGTTATAGAAGTGATGATGGCCACGATGAGAACCATCTTTGCTTGAATATATATATTAAATATAACTACTATATAATGTGTAATAATGCTAAATGTGTATATATTATATAATGTGATCTAATAAGTGTGAGTGAATGGGACTCCCTACTCCCAAGATATATGTACCCGACATGTAACTACACAATGTGTGTACATACTGGTATAATGAAATCCGTATGATCAAGTTAATGATATACTTACCACAGACCAGACATTATCTCCAAAGGGAACGTGGTGAACCAAACCTCCGGAAATAATCCTACTGTCAGACAGAATAATACCACTAGACTACCGTGCTGACGTCGATGCAGTCATTGAGTCCACCTGGATGCAATGTTCCTAGAACATACATCCAGTAGGTCTCTCTGATACATAACCTCTTAAACCTATCGCCCCCCATTAAAGAGGGCGAGATGTGTTCATTCCCCATTATAGAAAGTGTACACGGATCTTTACCATGTGCCAATGTGTAATGTCGAGAGAGGCTATGCAAATGGAAACCATGAATTACGTTTCTCTGGTGTTCAAGAAATCGTGTGCTCAATGCCCTAGATGTTCACATATTGTAGGTCGCATTGGCACAAAACTAAATTCACCAAATGTTAGGCAATTCATTTTGTCATTCACTTCATGTGTTGTTCCATTTGAAAATGATTTAAATATATTTGTTTACCCTAGATGTTTACAGGTTAAGCATCGACTTCTTCCACAGCAAAAGTTACCTTTACTCTTATTGGTATTAGCTGTTACACTAACCTCATTAATTGGTTTAAGCTTGCTTGGGGCAAGCATAGTTTTAATGCTTCTTGCCTTTTTTAAAGACAATAGGAGGTTTGGAGGGTAAATTATGACCAATAATTGGATCACTGCGCATGATGCTCTAATGCCGATTTAACACGCTCCTAATCTATATGGCCGATTGGTTATATTGAGTGATACATTTTAGAGCCTTCTGAGTAGTTTTATCCCCTCCTTGCTTATTTGTTGTTTTAGCAGCCTGAACCAATCTGGACTTAACTTTAGATTTTTCTAATAAATCGACACAATCTTTTTGCCTAGCATTTTCAAAGGCTTTTTTAATTTATCTCACTGTCATAATCGTTATCAAGGAATTTCTCCGTCAGTGAGTGGCCTTGGTCTAAGACATCTGAATCTATTGAACAGTTGCGTCCAATTCTAAAGAACTGGCTTTTGGGCACATTGTCTTTCCTCTTCTTGTAGTGATTACTACTATATTGAAGATAGCTGTTGGCCGATACAGCCTTAAGTGTTTTTGTATGAATGCTTTTATTATCATCATCAATTGATGCTTATCGGCTTGCCTAACAATGAGATCGACATTGTCCCTGATGTTCTTCTAGACACCTTTTTCTTCACTACTGTAGTAGTGTTTTAAACACAACTGTTCAAGATCCTTTAAAACCACTGGATAAGAAGTTTCTATGAAGTTCCTTTTTGAATGATATGGGAAGTATGTGGATTTTGGTGCAAATGGAAAATGTCGAAACCCAATATGTTCTGAGATCAGTGTACTAGCCAAATTTCCACTTGTGGAATTTGCTGTGTCCGAATGCCGGTTAGATCAACTAGTGAATCCACAATATCTGGATATACAGTTAGATCCATTAATACATCCCCTCTTAACTCAGATTCTAGAATAGGTGTTCTCCTTACAGTAGGACCAAGGAGAGTATTGGATGCAATAGGGTCTGGTGTACCTGTCATACTCCCACTATGATTGCCAGATCCAATTATAAATGAGGTTAAAGCATGAATGTTCCCTTTATTGTGTATTGAATTCTAGTTCAACGGATTCCCTCCCATCCCTAAGTGAGTATGCCTCAACAGCATGAGTTTCCTGATGTAACGATTCAAATCTACAAATAGATCGAATTTATTCTGTAAACTACTTGGGGGGTAAAAGAAAGTCCCTTGGCGAGTAGAGAAACATGGTGTGGCGTCAGTGTTTGTGATGATAAATTGTAAATACCATAGTTCACCGGCATGGCCACCATCAGTCTACTCTTCTTCTGTCTTTGCACAAGTTTCCCTCCTCTGACCCCTCTGAATCGCTTTTTCTTCGATGTGGGCTTTGGGACGGTTTGTTCGGTTGCCTGGCCCATAAGGGATAATGTTTCCCCCTTTCTTGGTATTCATGATGAGAGCTTTTCTCTTAAAAAGAAAGTGGATTAGTACCCTTTCCAGGAGAAACTTGTGTATATGAGAGTTTCCTTTTTGAATAGGTTTTTGGTCTTGCTCCCCCATTAGACCCATTTAACACCTGTTCTACATCAATATGGTCCTCACATTGCTGATTCTGTAACACAGAGTAGCGATTTGAAGTAGAACAGGTTGCGGGTGAAGTTGATGATTGTGACTTCAAATCTTTATTCTTATCCACATTTTTTTGTCCCTACCTTAGCCTTATCATTTGATTTTGATTTTTTTGGATATTTAGAATCCCTACTATTTTCCCTATAGTTGGGATGTATGTGTTCCCCTCTAAAGAGGCCGTATGTACGCGGTTGATAGTTGTCTTTATTGTTTTGCCAATCCCTAATCTTATTATCCGGAGAGACATACTTCCTGCATATCAAAAAAATGAATATGAACATACATATTGCATTATTTAGTATTCAGGGGGAAAACTCGGTGGGCACATCCCCGTCTGCCTGGGGATGTAGAGGCTTTGATTCTTCTCCTCTCAGTGTGGCACAGAGGAGAGCGAGAGAGAGAGAGAGAGAGAGAGAGAGAAGCCTCTTCTTCGTCTCCAGACAGCGCAGAGCGTGTGCACTGACGTGAGCCAAGGAGTGGGAAGGAGAGTGCAATGGCTTTGTGTGTTTGTGGTTGATGGCTTTGTGTGGGGAGGGTGGCAAGACTAGTATTTTCTGTGGGGAAGGTGTGCACCCCACTGTACTAAGCCATGCCAAGACATATTGGGCATTGTATGGCCCATTCACTTGAGATGTGCGTAGTAAATATGGCCCATATACGAGTTGTCTATAATCCAGAGGAACAGACGTTGCCACTCCGGTTTTTTTAGATTTTGGCTACTTCTTCTGTAAAAACAACTCCATTAATTGTTCTCTTTAATATAAATCCATCTGGCACAATATGTTAATATTCATTTTTCTTTGCCCTTTGTACAATTCATTAAGCTGTTTATTTTGTTATTTTAAAAATGATGTATATCAATGAAGAAAAAATTCCTTTACTTTTCAAATGCTTTCATAAGTGTTTTTCTGTAAAAATGTAAAAGTTAAATATGGGATCAAAAGGTTTCTGTTCTTGGAATATTTAATATTTTTTTTCCAAAGGAATACATGATTTCATGTTTTTTAATAGTTTCAGATTGAGAACATTTTTGGTGTTGCATTTTGTCATTATTCTGGGTTTTAGAATCATTTGAACTGGAACCATGTGTCTATAGTGGTGATTATACAATGTTTGGCTGACACGCTCCAAATGCTTTGTGAGAGTTACCGTCACATTGTTAAGTGTCTGATAATCACCCCTAATCTCCCTCTTACGTATTTATGGCTATAGAATGGCAAACAGACTCTTCTATTATGATAAGGAAAAAAAAAAGTATGAAAGAAACAAATGTGACTTTTTTGTGAGTTATGGATATGATTGATTTGATGTCAAAGGCAAGGCAGACAAACACTCAACCAGGACACAAGATGCAACACAAAAATTGAGACAACTTTGACCTAATCATGTCCTCCATGACCGGGCCAAAATTTGGGAAAAGAGAGATTTGTAGTGTTGCCACTAGCAAAATGCAAGCTTGAAGTTAGGTACTCCTACGTACTTTAACTCCTGAGTTCCTTAGTGCATAAAAACAAGGTTAAAATGGAGGAGACGATTAGCCCTACTCATTAGTTTGAAAATTAAGCAGATTGGGAGAAGAAGTGGCTCAGTGAGTAAAGACTGGCTGGCACTGAGTTTGAAGCAGGGGAGTCTGGTTCAATTCCTGGTCTTGTGACCTTGGGCAAGTCACTTTATCTCCCTGTGCCTCGGGCACCAAAAACATAGATTGTAAGCTCCACGGGGCAGGAACCTGTGCCTGCAAAATGTCTCTGTAAAGCACTACATAAAACTTGCAGCGCTATACAAGAACATGCTATTATTATTATTATTATTATTACAGCCTCCAAATGTTCCTCTTTGTCTCCTCAGGTTGAGTGGTATTTAAGTTTTTGTTACAGTTTTTCACCTTCTGCACCCTGTGTATAAATCCTTTTGCTAGTTGCTATAGGTATATTATTTCTATTACATTTGGCAGTATTAACCGGTCACCTTTAAATTATTTTCTTTGTTTTTTTCCCTTTCTTAGACTTTAGTTTCAGACGTACATGCCATAACCAGTGACAACCATAAGTGGACACAGGTAAAGGTCCCTTTTTATGCATATTATAAGACAACACATGGCATTAAATGTATTGTATAGCCGCTACTCAATTGAAGATTGAGCCACCTGTGCTAAAGCAGGGATATCCATAAAACCTGGCCCGGCGGTGGCCCCTGAGGACTGAGTTTGGAGACCCTTGGTGTAGCAGAATGCAGAATGGTATTTGACAGTAATGAGTAAAAACAAAAAAATATTCTCACTTTAGTAGCATGAGAACTTATTTACCTTTAGAGGAAAGGACAGCACGAGGTCTTGTCTTATACCATGGTTGCTTAACAGTATGTACCATCATTTAATTTCACATCAGAAGATAGGTAGGAAATGTATGTGGCTGAACCCCCCTACTGTCTGAGGCCTTCAAATAAATCCACTGTACATGAATATTCATGTAGAATTGAGCGTTTCAATGTTTAACAAACGTTTTTTTTACCGCTCCATGACTGCATTATAGATTTTATGTTGCACAGTAATAGACTTTAGAAATCTAATCATTGTTACCATTGTAGAGGCCCCAGTCCCATTCAGACAGCCTCCGTGATTTGTGAACTAATTATTAGTATATTTTTTTTAATTGGCTTTATTTTCCATTTTTTATCCTGAACACAAACTTCATTGTGAAACCCTCCAGTAATTTTCTGTTTTAAGAAATATTGATTACTTTTCATTTCCTCCTGGTTCTTTTAAATTGGTATTTTCTAGCTCCTAATAAAAACAGTACGTTTTGTGTACTCTGCGTTATTGTGATTTTCACAGTAAGTCATTTGGGCTTAAATTTGTATTTTTATCTACATATTTCACAGCTGAAATATCCTTGCAGCTGCAGTATATAATGCTTAGCGAACCTGGGGCTTTTAGACGCAGCAGCAGTAATCCTCTAACGGAGCTGTGCTTGAGTTGAGAACATAAAATGTACCAAATCAGTTTCTTTAAGTTGTTTTTATAGTGTGGGGAGGTTTTGGAGTAGTTTTTCCGACACTTCTGTACAATTATGAATACATTTAAATGTATTGGATGCACCCTCTGAACTGTAGAATATAATAGTGGTAAATGTCCTAAATCCTGCAATTTATGTCCATGTGTAGGAAGACAAGCTTTTGTTAGAGAGCCAGTTAATCTTGGCAACAGCAGAGCCCTTATGCCTTGATCCTTCTATATCTGTTACCTGCACTGCAAACCGGCTTTTGTTCAACAAGCAGAAGATGAATACATGTCCCATGAAACGGTATGAGTACATTATGGTTTTTTTTTAAGGCTTCTTTTTAAATGTTTATTTTTTTATTTATTTGTGTCATAGAAGTGCAAATCCAAGTTATACAGCTAAATGCAAAGGAACCTTTTATTTTCTATCATCTGAGAGGCAAAAGTATGATGGGTGTGTACCTTATCTCCGGGATCAGTGTGTCTTTGGTAGTTGCCAGATATTGGAGTAAGGGGATGTACAGTGTGGGCACTTAACATGGCCATCATTTATATTTTAGAATATTGCACAAATATTTCTGGCTTTAAAAAAATAAATAATAATATTTGCTAGCTTGTTCAGTAACTGGAATAAGGTATTATTGTTGGTTGCACCTCATACAATTAATTGTATTATTCACTAATATGTCCAAGTATGTGTAATATCTGTCCATAAAAACATTTTATTTATTTCTCATTAAAATCTCTTTTTCAGTAATTCTTCATTCTAATAGCTGTATTTATCCTGGAGAAGTGTATGTGTTTTCTGCAAGTTGTTATATATTTTAATAGACACAAGTCTCTTCTTCATGTGTACTGTGTGTACTGTTTCTACAGTAATTGCATCTAGGAAGAATATAATAGGGAATTGATACTCTGGTGACCTTGTTTTGGCAGCATAAGATGTCCTAAAACAAGTCTTAATGGATAGCACCTACTTAACGTAATTTTTATGGGATGTGAGCGAAAAACAGCGCTCATATGATGACGCATAAGGGCAATTGCTATTCAGCAGATGTGCGTTAGGATATCGGAAAGTACGTAGGGGATAAAGAAGTATTGCGGGTGTGATGCATTTTGCATGCAATTATTCAGTTCTCAGGATTGGCAAATTCCTCTGGTCATTACTCTCGCATTATCTCCCAAAGACATGTATTAAATAAGCACATACTTATTTCTATTACCACCAGTTGCAAAGTATGGTAATGTATAATGATCAGAATAGCTTGTGCAATGTAATCGACATCACCCTCTTTGTCTCCTTAGAGTTACCACCCTTTAGTGACTGATGTCTAGGTCTGTCACGTTCCCTTGACCTTGGCAACGAGCCAGAGGTTGACATTGTAATGTTTATTTGTTAGCATAATATTTGTTTGGTTCCATTAAGTCAGTGGTGCCCAACTCCAGTTCTCAGAAAACCCCAGCAGGTCAGGTTTTAAAGATATCCCAGCTCCAGCACTGATGGCTCAGTCTTCGACTGCGTCACTGATTGAGCCACCTGTGCCGAAGCTGGGATATCCTTAAAACCTGACCTGTTGGGCGGTGGGGGGTCTTGAGGACTGGAGTTGAGTACTCCTGCATTAAGTGCTACTTAAAATGTGCATTTCCACAGAGAAACAAATTGAACTGGTGGCAGATGTATTTTAATCCTATCGATGCTAGAAGACTAGTGGTCACGACCAGCCCCCAGTTAGGCAAACGGAAGCGGAGCACCCTCTATTTCTGTTCTGATCACGTCCTGAAAGCAATCACCCTCTAGAAAGAGAGGAAAAAGTTGCGTGATCTTCCCTAAATGTCGTAAGTGCTCGTAGAGTGGAGTCCTTGTGACGTTCTGGGACCATCATAAAAGCACCCTAATGGTTAATAGGTAAAAAAGAATAATGACTGATAAGCAGGAGATTAGTGCACTAAAAAGCACTGTCAAGATGGAAAGAGAAGAAAAAAGTGAAATGTATGTGGTTAATGATTTTCAGTTAAGCCGCTACATTGCCTTGCATGTTACATAGTTACATAGTAGATGAGGTTGAAAAAAGACATGCGTCCATCAAGTTCAACCTATGCTAAATTTAGACAACAGATACAGTACTTATCCTTTAGCTATACTTACTTATTGATCCAGAGGAAGGCAAACAGAAAAACCCCATTAAAATATCATCCAATGATCTCATAAAGGGAAAAAGAAATTCCTTCCCGACTGCAAGAATTGGCAATCAGATTACTCCCTGGATCAACATCCTTCCCATGTTTACTTATTTGGTATATCCCTATATACCTTTCCTTTCAAAAAATATGTCCAACCTTTTTTTAAACAAATCTATTGTATCTGCCATCACAATCTCCAAGGGTAATGAATTCCACATTTTAACTGCCCTTACTGTAAAGAACCCTTTCCTTTGTTGCTGGTGAAATCTCCTTTCCTCCAACCTAAAGAGATGCCCCTGAGTCCTTTGTACTGCCCGTGGGATGAATAGTTATTTTGAAAGCTCCTTGCACTGTCCCCGCATATATTTGTATAATATAAGGTGATTGGGGTTGTCCCGTTAAGCCGGTGCGGTGGTTCTCCAGCTCCCTGACCGCCTCCAATACTCTTCCTCCCCCTGTCGGGGCCGGAATCAAACTTCCGCCCCGATCGGAGGAGGAGGCTGCAGAGTCCCCGGGTGGACGCCGCTCCTCACCAAAAGGTGTGTGTGTTGGAGTGAGTGAGAGAGGGGGGTCCCATATTCTCCGGAGCGGCCCTCCTCCTGCAGGGTCGTGTTGTCATGATGACCCAACGTCAAATGACGCCGCGACATCACATGGCGACAAGTTGCCATAACAACGCAACGTCACATAACCTTGCAGGAGGACCGCCACTCGTTAAAGAATTGCTCAGGCAGGTAGGTATGTACAATCCTGTTACCTTGCATGAATTGATCATGACCTTTCCAGCTTTGATGCCAACTTTCTTTAAAAGCAGCTATATGATGGCCTCATCCCTAAATCTTTAGCTGTTATGTAAAGTAAAGAACAGGGAGTTTCTAGTTGTTGTTTTTTCATTTAGAATATTTTACTGATCTGTCCGATTCTTACTATGAAATTTCAGTTAGGTCTGAATTAAATGATTCATGTCATAGTATAAACCAAATAAACTTTTTAATAGGTTATTTTAATAATTTCCCCTCTCTTAAGGTGTCTGAAGAGGTACTCTCGGTCTTCTCTGAACAGACAGCAGGAATTGTCTCATTGTCCAACCCCACCACAGCTCAAACTTCTGGACTATTTACATAAGAGAAAAGAGAGGAAGCCCACACAGCCACAGTTTGACCTAAAAATCTCCAAAACTGGGAACGTAAGTCTAGCGATCGGAAGAATTTGGCGGATATCAAAACGAAATAAATACCATATTGTAAGAATAACTTTTTCTTTTGGATTTGTCACAGTGCGTCGACATATGGAAACAAAACCCTTGTTCTTTAACAGCCCCATCAGAAGTGGATGTAAGTTGATCCCTTTTTGTCATGTATTCATATAGCTGCACTTGTATAACTATTAATTGAGTCCATTTAAATATATCTGATGCACTCTCTGAGCTGTAGATTATAACAATGGTAAATGTTGTAAATCCTGCAATTGATGTCCATGTGTTCTTACTCCACGAGAAATACAAAAATAAATGTATGTATGTATGTATCTATGTGTTTGTATGTATCTCGACCCATTGTGTGAGATAACAAAATAAAGCATATACACATGTAAAGGATGGGTTATAGTCATGGGAAATAGAGGTCATAGTCATGTAGACGTATTAGGTGGTGTGATGGAGACTGTGTCTAGTGTAGTGGCTTTTATGTTGAGAATGAATGTTAAATACAGTCAGAATTAATTCATATAAAACACCATCTAAGCAGTTCGGATCAATGATCACTTTTCAGAGAGGGGACCATGCCTTTTACCTTAGTAATGGGTACACTGCTATTCTGTCTCCTTGTCTTAGGTTGAAAAATATGTCAAAGTGGAAAAATCCATCAAACTGGATGATTCGCAGCCTACTGTCTGGCCAGCAGATGTGAGTAATTACATCCTTTGGCCAAAATGTATTTCATATTATATATATATATAAAATACAAGTATGGGTAGTATGTTTCCAGTTTGGAAGCGGGCCTCTTCTATGAGAGTATTATAAAATCCAGCTATTCTTCCAGTTACGTCACACTTTATAAAATAATCTGACTGATGTTTCTGGCAGATTTGGAGCTATATTAATCTGCGTGTCTGGAAACTGGTTTGTAGGTTGTACAGGTTCAAACACTGTTCTCCGTGTACTATCGGACTAATTGAAATGTGCGGTAAAAGATTATTATTCAAAAACAATGAAACCGATGAAGAGAAACACCCGTATTGATAAGCGGTAGGAAACAAAATAAGACTTTAGAACAATCCTGCGTTTTCTTAAAAAAAATAAATCTATTTTATTTATAGATTTATTGTTGTTTAAAAGCGGCAATCCCTCGCAATGTTTTATTTGAACAGAACATAGGGGAAGGCCTCTGTAAATGTACTCGCCAGCTTCTTGTCCACGCGTCTCCTTTGCAACGCGGCGTCAAATAACGCCTGTTACCACGGATACGTGACGTCAAATGACGCTGCGGGTCACGTGACATGACGTCACATGACCCTGCAGCGTCATTTGACGCTTTGTTGAAGGTAGGGGGGGGCGGGCCAGTAGGAGGGGGCGCAACGTAACCAGTTTGCGCAGCCCTGGTTTATGCAACGGCCAATGTAGCCACTGAGCTTGTCCACTAGGCGGCAGCGTGTTCAGCTCTGGAGGACCTCAAGGTTCCAAGTCTGTAAACAAAACAAACTGCTTTTATATGCAATGTAATTAACATTTTTCCTATGGCAAGAAATGTTTCTTTGTGTTTGTGATCTACATTTTACTAGTTTTGTCTGCATGTTATTTTCCTCACATAATTAATATATATTTATTTTTTGGCTTTCAGTGTCCCATTTGTTTTACATTTCAAGTGTGTTTATCTTTTTCATGCAATTATCATAGCCATATGTACAGTATGCATTTTAAAAGGAAACACACCATCTTCCCAGCATTAAAAGCACAGTTTAACTTGATTCATACTTATTACTGTAATTTTCTGTTTTGAGGAAATGGTAATGTAAAAACTATTGGGAATACGTGGGCCACTTATATTGAAATCATGGCAGTGGTTATAAATCGTTGGGCTTTGTACATGTTGTCTTATTTTTGTTTTATGAAATATTTTGGTTTATTTTAGGAAGATTTTACTTGGTATAGGTTTAAAGAGCCAGCAATTTTTATTTTATTTGTTTCCGACCGATGTGTTTTTTTTTCTATATTTTTTTTAAACACAGAATTGAAGCAGGATGTCCACGTAGCTGAATCCTATTAAATTCCGCTCCGGGGTCCCCCTGCTTTCAGAGATACTTACCTTTTGTAGGGGGTGCAGGTAGCCACTCCGGCTTGTTAGCAGGGCTCACATAATGGTGGCGTTTTAAAGCTCCCGCGCCCTGCTGGCCAATAGGAGGCCGTGATGTCATCCCGTGCGGCTTCCTCTTTGCCCGCGTGGTGCGAGCTTTACACTGTGCCGAGATACCGGCTCCTCCTTTGGTGAGATCTGTATCTCGGGAAGCAGGGGGTCCTCAGAGCTGACGTTAATGGGGTTCAGCTCCGGAGACCCCCTGCTTCAGCCCTATGTTATAAAACAGTAATTTAAAAAATAAAAGCAAGCATTGCTCTTTTAAAATCCTACAATGCAGGATTTTCCCCAGCACCGTCTTTTGTGGGCACCCGCCCGCCTTTTCTTCCGTAGCAGCATGCACTAACTCCTGGAGCGGAGGCCTTTTCAGAACGTTACAGCTGAACGTCTGTTTCTTGCCTCTTACTCTGCAGGAGATGAAAGACGACTACCTGTTTGAATGTGAAAGCGGCAACCCATTCCAGAAATCGAAATTGACCGTTTTCCAGACTGTCGGAAATCCCCTCTACTTTGGCAAAATGCAGACATGCAAGAGTGACGAGGAGAATGATTACCACCTCCCTCCCTCACAGTGAGTTATACACATGTGGTGTTTAAGTTAAAAGAGCAACTCGAGCGGCAATTTTTCTTGCAAATTTCTTTTATTATTATTTTTTTACACAGGATTGAAGCAGGAGGGGCGTCCGGAGCTGCACCTCATTACTTTGAGCTCCTGGGGACCCCCTGCTTCCAGAGATACTTACCTCCGAAGGGGGTGCCGATAGGAGCTGCATCTGGGATTTAAAGGTTCACGTGGGCCAATAGGAAGCCGAACCTGATGATGTCACAGCTTCGTATTGGCCCGCAGGGCGCGGGAGCTACGAAACTCTGCCATTATGTGAACCCTGGTAGCGGAGCTGCTGCCAGCCACCCCTACGGTGGTCTGTATCTACGGAAACCGTGGATCCCCGGAGCTGAAATTATTGGGGTTCACCTCCAAAGTCCCCTGCTTCAATCCTGGATAAAAAAAAAAAAATCACCTGCTTGGATTGCCTCTTTAACCTACCATTAAAAAACAAAACAAAAAAATATATAATTGGAATTGGGGGATCCTCCAGAGCTCAGGCGCACTATTTTCAGCTCCGGAGATCCACTGGTTCCCGAGAGACTTACTGGTGAAGTTACTGGTATTACTTTCTGTTTTTTAAAGGGGATCTAAATGGCCATCCAATAAATAGCCAGCGTAACAACTTGCTATCAGCCATTTTGTGTCCCCTGGTGGAGATTTAAACCTGGGGTTCCCCAGAGCTGAAAATAGTGGCATTTGACTCGGGGGAAACCATTGTTCCCACCCTGTAAAAACAAAAACGGGGTGTAAAAAGAAAATGAGTCGGAGGAACTATGCCTTTAAAGAGGCAATACAAGTTGCACTTGAAAAAAATTACCTTTATTTAAAACCAAGTACCTAAATTGCTGATCGATTGGTTCTCCTGTAATCGATCAGCAAAATCCTGCTTCCCAGGGTTCTCTTAATGGCTGCCTTTCAGTTCGAATCAATCCTGCAGTCCGTGTAACTCAGCAGCTACAATGTATCCTTATTTTACAAAGGTAACATGATCTATTGTTACAGTTTGCAGCTCAAACTGCTGGGAATATTAGCAACAAATTATCACAAACAGGAAAGTGTTACAAAGAGGTTGCACTGCTGGGGAGGTGGCTAAAACCTGCTATAGAAATCAAAGGATTCTCAGTATATTAAAACGCATAAAAAATTGCAGTAAGAGTTGAATTAAAAAAAAAAGGTATTAAGAACTGATTTATGTTATAAAAACACACATGTGGGATATTGCTTGGATTGCTCTTTAAACAGAAAAGTGCTCAATTATGAGACCGAAAAAAACCCTCAGTTAAAAATAACCATTAGTTGTACAATCTGTAACTGATTATCAGTTTATTTACTTTTATTTAAAGAACCAATCCATGCAATATCCTAAATGTATTGTTTTTTTTTTTTAAATACATCAGTTCTGTAGTATTAGATAATACTTAATGCTTTTTTTTTTTTTATTTAACTTTGAATGCCATTTTATGCGTTGTAATATACTGATAATCTTTTGATTTCTATAGCAGGTTTATCCCACCTCCCCAGCAGTGCAACATCTTTGTAACACTTTCCTATTTGTGATTTGTTGCCAATGTTCCCAGCAGTTTGAGATGCAAACTGTAACAATAGATAACGTTACCTTTAGTAATATAACAATACATTGTAGCTGCTGAGTTACACTGACTAAAGGATTGATTGAAACTGAAAGGCAGCCATTTAGTGAACCTAGGGAAGCGGGATCGATCACAGGATAACTAATCAATCGACAGCTTAGATAATTAGTTTTTAATAACGGTAATCAAAGGCTGCATATATTAAAACAAAAACAAAAAGTGTGTTTTAATTGTTTTTGCAGTGCCGCTTGGCTTGCCTCTGTAAATACAACACAGTTTAAGTTCTTTAACTCGATAAGACCCACCGGTGGCTGCACAGGGCCCTGTGTCCGTGCAGGAAGAGCATGTATGGGCTGGTGTTGCAGGCACAGAACCGGTGAAAGAGACAATTATAAAATCTTACTTTAACAAAAACCCTAAAGCAAAGCATTTACCCATTTACTGCTTTTTGGCAGATAATGATGATTATCTATTAGACTTGGGCAATATAATAATATGGTAATAACATCTCTGTAAAAAATAAGTCGATATTTAAATATTTTATTATTGCAACAATGCTGTGAGTCACTCGTGGGAGTTATTGAAGTTTTAGGCACAGTTAGTGGCATGAAGGTATATTTGACAGTGTAAGGGACCCCAACTCCCATTCTTTGCTCCCAGTCCAATGATCCTCCATTTTCCGGAGGATCAGTTTACCCCCTTCCTCCAACCCAGGGGTGCGCAAATTTTATAAGTCGCGCCCCCCGCTCCTGCACTCTTGCCTGCTCTTCGGCATCTCCTCTTCTACGACGTCCCAGCGTCATGTTACATTGCATTGTTATGGCAACGCAATGTCATGGTCCTCGTCGCAATCAGCAGATGCAAGAGGAGAAGCCGGATATTTTATATACACATGTTCTTGGTTTTTTGATATTGGAGAAATACTGTTATCGGATATTTCTTTGTGGGTTTTTTTAAATATGGTTGCTATTTTTTAAGAAGCGGCCCGCAATTCACACAGAACTACGGCAATTTGGCATCATACTTTTGTAATGGCAAACAAATGATGTTTTTGTTGCTATGATTTCGTGTCTGAATTTGAAAGCTGTTACACTAGTTTTGATCTGTGACATAAGCATTCCCAAGATAAGACATGAGACCGGTTTGCGTGCAGAATCCACGTTTAACCCGTTGCTGCCAGAGGGGCATATGTTGCAGGCCGCACTGACCGTGGCTGGGCTAGGCAAAATTGTCTGTGTCAGTGACATAACGGTTGTGATTTTGCATTCTTTACTCCTTAAATACTTGTTTCTTTTAATAACAGCTTTCTTATCGGCTCCAGGATTGACATTGACAGGTGAGATCTCTTTTTACTCAAATTCTAAAGGAACATTTTGGGGTTGATATTTACGATGACATGGTGGGGGAGCTGGAATATATTTCAGACTGACAAATACAACTATCACTGTGATATTGGACAGCATTGCGTTTGCAAAAGGCAAAACAAATTGTTGTTTTCTGCCTTAATTTATTGTCTGTATGCCAATTCTGTGGTTGTTTTTGTATTTGGTTCCAGTAATGTGCAACGTGACCTTCCCATGGGAGTGACAGCTATTTTTCCAATTGCAGTGAAGTTCTGTAGAACAGGGAAACATTGGTATTTTCTATTTAGAACATCAGGATTCCGGCATTTGGCACTGAATCGGGGTGACCAATACTGTGTGTGTGTGTGTGTGTGTGTGTGTGTGTGTGTGTGTGTGTGTGTGTGTGTGTGTGTGTGTGTGTGTGTGTGTGTGTGTGTGTGTGTGTGTTAGTGGGTACAAAAGGGACAAAAAAAACTTGTATCAGACAGTGCAGGAAAGATAGTGTTTGATACTCTTGGTTTCCGTAACAAAGCTCTATCCTGGATCTCCTCTTACCTCTCCCATCTTACTTTCAGTGTCTCATTTGCTAACACCTCCTCCTCCTCTATCGATCTCTCTGTGGGATACCTCAGGGCTCTGTCCTGGGACCTCTTATCTTTTCTCTCTACACACTCTCGCTAGGTGACCTGATCACATCTCTTGGGTTAAAATATCGCCTATATGCTGACGACACACATTTACTTTTCAACCTCTGGCCTTAAACTTGCTGTACAGACCAAAGTTTCTGAATATCTTTCTGCGATATCATCCTGGATGGCCTTTCACCGACTCAAACTTAACTTGTCAAAAACGGAGCTCCTCATATTTCCTCCCAAATCTGCCCCTTCTACCTCATTCTACATCAGGGGAGAGCAAACTTTTTTGGCGCTGCGTCCCCCTGCCAGCTCCCACTCATTACGCGCCCCCCTTACCTTGCTCGGTGGCGTCATATGATGCTGCGGAGTCATGTGACCCAGTTGTCATGGAGATGGGCGTGTAACGTCACTCCGCATGACGCCGCGTTCCCATGGCGACGCGTCACAGCAGCCTTCTGAATCACGGTTAGTTCCGGATGCAGAGGCCTCACGCGATCCCCCGGCATTTAATTTAAATGCCATGGGGAAGAGCGCTGGGACTCTGCAACCGCCTGCGCCCCCCCCACTTTGCACACCGCTGTTCTACATTATTGTTGGAAGCACCATCATACACCCAGTATCACACTCGACTCCTCTCTCACATTCTCCTCTCACATTCAAAATGTAGCTAAAACCTGGAGTTTTTTCCTCCGCAATATTACAAAGATACGCCCTGTCCTCTGTTCTACTGCTAAAACTCTGCCTCAGGCCCTCATTCTCTCCCATCTCGATTACTGTAACCTCCTGCTGTCCGGCCTTCCTGCCTCTCACCTGTTTCTTCTATAATCTATCCTAAGCGCTGCTGCCAGAATCACTCTACTCTTTCCTAAATCTGTCTCGGCATCTCCCCTGCTGAAATCACTCTCCTGGCTTCATATCAAATCCCATATCACACATGCAATTCTCCTCCTCACTTTTAAATCTGCAGTTCAAGCTGCCGTTAAAGAAAAAATCTGTTCAATATGTGCATCAATAGAACAATAGAATCTGCAGAACTGAGTATAAAAAAAACACATGTAGAATATTGCTTGAACTGCAGCTTTTTTGAGGCTTTACACTCTTCTGCCTCTCCTTACATCTCAGCTCTAATTTCTCGCTATTTACCATTCCGACGCTTGTGTTCTGCTCAAGGACGTCTTCTCTCTACCGCTTTTGTGTCTAGAGCCCTCTCCCACCTTAAACCTTTCTCAATGACTGCCCCACACCTTTGGAATGCCCTACACCTCAATATCCAACTACCACCTGTTCTATCCACCTTTTAAGGCCCATCTTAAAACCCACCTCCTTAACAAAGCATACGAGTAGCTCCGTGGCTGATACTATACATCTCATACATCGACCGTGGCCCCCTGCAGACGCACTTACCAGAACGCCTTCCTACTGTCTCTGTTCGTTCTTCCTACCTACCAATTAGATTGTGAGCTCTTCTGGGCACAGACTCCTTTTCCTAAATGTTACTTTTACGTCCTGAAGTGCTTCTTCCCATTATGTGTTATTTGTATTATTTGTCATTTATATTATTATGCCACGTGTATTACTGCTGTGAAGCGCTATTAATGGCACTATATAAATAAAGATATACATGTCTTCCACACCCCATTGTCACGTCACGTTAAGCTGCAGGCAAAAAGCATCTAGTGGGGTATGATACTTCTGGATATATAATATACACCTATATCTTCTGCTATTATGATTTTGTCCTTGTCATTTGACAGAGTTGTCAGTCAGTACCATGATTTGTTTGAAAATGAAGCCAAATGTGTAGTGAAGATGACACACAACGTAGGAGGCTTGGTCAGTCATAACCAGCTTTCTCCGGGCAAAGAAACGGAGGTGAGTGACTTTGAGAAATGAATCGTGAAACTGGTAATGGAGGCAGATATTACTGTATAGAAACTTCACACATACTGTTTTTCACTTTTAGAATGGCGTTTTTCTTCATCTTAGTGTAGCAACATTTCTTGTTTTCTTCATTAAAATAAACCATATTCATGAAATCCCATCTGCACATGTATCTCACAGCTGGTAGAACATTGTCTCATGTAAGAGGCATTGTAGGCATATAGCTCTTGCCCATAGTGTTCCACACTGATAACTCAATCATACCTAAAGGTCCATCCCGTCTAGTTAGCCAATCACCATCATGCCAATCCCCAATCTCATCTCTTCATATTTATCCAAACAAATACACATTTTTAAACTAATTTCAGTGTGAGCTGTTTCACTTCCTTTAGCTGCTACATTGTGAGTGGTTTCACTGTTTTAAATAGGACATACACTTTCTCTTCATCAGGCTGTGTGTGTGTGCTATCGAATTATGGATCCACTACCTTGTTTATACATTTTGAAATATTGAATATTCCTGTTGGCATTGCTTCCTATTATATGGGATTTCAGCCAATCTAAAAAGGGGTTTGTAGAATATATATTTAAATCGTTGTCACTTTAGGCTACATATATGACACCTGTGAATTTCCTTGGAAGAGAGCACTTTGTATCTTCATTGGTTTGCTATACAGCTTTGCTTAAACCTTTAAGAAGATGAATGGCTTGTGTTTTGCTGAATGTTGCATAAACATGTTGTTGCATGTTTCTTCTGTTCTGTTTACATGAACAGCCTGACAGTGTCTCTGTGTCTATTCAGTCTTCTGTGTTGGGGAAGGGCGTTAAGCACAGACCGCCTCCCATTAAACTTCCGTCAAACTCTGGGAGCAGCTCTGCAGGTAAAGTAAAGCGTCATATATGGTCTGAATTCTGCCCCTCACTAATGCAGCTCTAACAGATCATTTTCTTTTGATATACAGTAGTTCAGAGGGTGCAGTCTGCAGGTTCTTGTAACATTAAATACATTAACACTAGATTGTATTTATGTGCGTTTACAAGTTTTCAGAATATTTCGGACCTCTTCTTTCTGTGCTGGCAGTACACACAGCACACATAGAGGACACCTGTGATCTTTATTCACCATTTTAAAAGTAATTAACTTTCTTGTTGCTTTATTAAGAGGTAAATTATACTATATAATATTATACTGGATATCACTACTCAGACAATAGATCGATTAATTGCGTGTATAAAAATGCATTGCTAGCATTGTAATAATGTATTTTATAACTGTGCCTTTTCAGGACATCTTTTTAGTTCCCAGCAGGCAAGTGGTCATCTCAAGTCAACAACATCTCCACCTTCTAAGCCCCCCGGTATCTCACGGAAACAGTCTGCGGACCATAATCAAATCGGTTTGCTTTCTCCAGCCGCGTTGTCACCTGCCAGCTCATCACAAAGTGAGTCACGACCTAAATTCTCCATTAAATCTCCATAGGCCTGTGCTGTAGAGGCCATCAAGATAAACACGTTCTAATAGATTGCTCACGCCCGCGTGTACGCTTGTCTGCATCCTTACGCTTGTATAAGTCTTGCAGAGTTTCAGGAAGGTCTTTTGTTAAGTGTATGTATTTTTTTGTTAAATGTAACTGTCTTTGTTTTGTTTTTTTTGTATATTTGATGTATGCACCCTTTGTGTATACTTATTAATAACGGCTTGATGCTAGCAGAATGATTTCCTTTTATGCTTTAAAATAATAATAAAAAAAAAAAGCCAGGTATCAAATGTGGCAAAAGGAAGTGCAATTTGTTCTCCCTTATGTAATAGTACTGCGGTGGCCAACTCCAGTCTTCAAGGTCAGGTTTTAAGGATATCCCTGCTTCAGCACAGGTGGCTGTCATGGACTGAGCTGGCACGGATTGAGCCACCTGTGCTGAGCTGAAGCTGGGATAGCCATGAAACCGGGCCCTTGAAGACTGAAGTTGGCCACCGCTCTATGAGGATATTTAAGGATTTGCATTTTAGAAGATGCTGTTTTTAAATAGAATTTAATTGGAGCTGCTGCAGCTTTATTTTTGTGTATGTATAACTTTTATAGCTAGTGAAGAGGTGCAATAAATTATATGATTATTTTTGAACCATACAATATGTTTTTTTTTTAATATATAATTTATCATTACCTATAAGGCATTATGAGTGCATGAAAGATGCTGGATATGTATAATTGTCCAAACATCATTGCAATTTACCTTTTCAAACACGTCTGTTGAGTTGTAGCCAGCCACGCACGGTAACACAGTGCATTGCAGGCAACTCTAGGGTAAATGGGTTAGGATTGAAATGAATGGCTGCATCTCTGGCTTTACTTTTGTGATTCTGATTTTTAAAGTTGCATGCATTGTGCAAAATGGTTTAAAAAAAAAATGTCATGTATTTAAAAACAAAAATGAATGCAGATGACTAATTTTGAGTTTTGAAAATGAGTACGTGTGCTTCAATTGCCACCATATGACCCATTACTAACATAAGTATATATTTCTCTGATTTTGTTTTGCCATTAAATGGGTTTGAAGCATTTGCGACCTGTTAATAAGGTGTGTTTTTTTCCGTCTTCTCACTGGGTCTGGATAATACACTTGCAGTTATTATATTCATACTCATGTCTATGTTGCATTTCAAAGATACATACAAGCAGTATTAAAGCTTGAGTTTGAGGCCTCGTTCAGGGTGCCGGAGGCAGGAGTTGGAGGGCGGGCGTTCGCGAGGGCGGGCGGCAGTCTGCTGGGCGATGTGTGTTCATCCCCAGCAGACTTTTTCAGGAGTTCAGGAGGCGGGGAGGGGCTACAGACGGCAGCTTAGGGATCCAAGTTGCAGTCTTGAAATCGTTCTCAAGAATGATTTCATTGGCTGCCGAGGTCCCAATAACGCTGCTGCAGCTTCAAAAAACGAATTGGTTTGTTTATTGAAACTGTAGCCAGCATCAACTCCGTACTTCGGAGACAGGGCAGCTGCTACCCTGACAACCAGTATTCAATTTGAATACATTGTGTCCCACGGCAGCTCGCACGTCAGCACGCCCTCCCTCCGAAGCCTGCACCCTGAACGAGGCCTGAGTTCAGAGTAGCAGCTTCAGTATATTGCACTATTTTATTTTTCATTTTATTTTTTGTTCTTTTTTTTTTCTAAACGTGGGGAAGTAACTGTCATTTATTTTTTGCCAATTTTGGAACAAATGTCTTTTTGTACTAGCCCTTTTTTGTATTTTTCTCAATGAGCAGGATCTGGAACCCCTAAACCATCTACTCCTACACCAACCAACACCCCATCATCGACACCGCATCCTCCTGATGCTCTGACCTCAACTCCACTCACCCCTTCTGTTACCCCCACGCCCCAAGACTTGGGCTTTACTTCACAGCCCACTTTGCTAGGCCCGTTTGCGCAGCAGCAAATGTCTCTGAGCCAGGGATTGCCTTTAATGACAATTCCACTGTCCACCATGGTAACATCTATCACTACAGGAACCACCTCCAACCAAGTCATGGCAAACCCTGCTGGACTTAACTTCATCAATGTGGTTGGCTCCGTATGGTAAGTTCGCTGTTTTCCAGTGGCTTTTGTTTTTCTTGTAGATTGCTAGATGTCCTTATATATAAATCATTTCTGAACTATGCAGTGGCTTGAGATGTTTTTACAATCTCTTGCAAAGTGATCACAGTGGGATTTGAAATGAGCCGGAGCAGAATATTAGGATTGTAATTCTATTTTAAATATTGCAAGTGTTGGAACAAGGTAATTTTTCAAGGTATTTGAAACCATTCTTTTGGCTTTCAGTAATTTTGGTATTTCTAAAACTGGGCTTCAGGAGGTAGTATTTATGGGGTCAAAAAACCTGTACATTTTCTTTTAATAAGAATACAGAAATCATATCCGCATTAACACGCTGATCTATGTCCTCAGTAGCTGATATCCATGAACTCTTTGTAAAACATGTTGAGCTACTTTCCTTTAATATTTTACATTCAATTTGGCATCAGCATACTTGCCCCATGTTTTATAACTAACAGGGTCATGTTACACGCAGTTGAAACTTCTAGTTATGTTACAATGATGTCCCTATTAAACCCTGCAGCAGAGGTTCCCAAAGCTAGTCCTCACGGACCACTAACAGTGCAGGATTTAAGTATACCCCGGCTTGAGCACAGGGGGTTCAGTCAAAAATTATTGTGCTACGTGTGCTAATGAGACAATAGCATTAAAACCTGCCCTGTTAGTGGTCCTTGATGACTGGTGTTGGAAACCTCTGCCCTATAGTATATGCATACGTATGCAGAAGGTCCTGTGTCAATATGGATGTAGGACATTAAGACATTCACCGTGTAAAGGACAGGAGGCAACTTGCTTTATGTCTTGGCTCCACAATATAGAAGTTAAATAAAGATAACCACGTTTTTCATATTAAAGGGCTTTACACAAAAATTGTTAATTAAGCAGCAACTACATTTCACCCTAAAATAAATTATTTCCGTCTATAAAACTTTGCATCGCCTGCCTCTATTCTTGTCTTATTTCTCTGCTCTCACTGTTTGGGGCTCCGAACGCCTTGTTTCCAGTAAATGACCCTTCCTTTCGGTTTGGATGTTTTGCCGCCTTTTACTTTTTCCTGTTCATGTCTCCAATCTGTTTCCATCTCCCTGGTCATGTTTCACGTCTTTGTGTCACTATTCTACTACCACCGTGTCTTTCCTTGTCGCCGTTTTTTCTCCTCCCTCTTCTATTACCCTGCGCCACCTTCCTTCTAGTGTTTTTATTTGGCCTGTCTTCCTTTTCCCTTGTAACCCACAATCCTTTTGCCCTCTCTATTAACCTCACCTTGCATGCCTTTGATGGGTGACAAGGGTGTGGCATCCCTCACTGCACAGGTGTCGGCCCTCTTTCCCGCCTCCATTGCTTCTTGAGTAGGTATGTTAGGAATGTCAGCCCTGTGCTGTGCACTGTCATTTACTTCCGTTCTCTCAAGTATCTGCTCTAACTAGCAAAGGGGAGCTGGTGCCACAATAACACTCACCGGAGGGTGGCTGCCAAGACATTTCTGTCAGTGCCTATTTATTTGCCCCAGTCTACTCCGGATCATTTATATAATGATATTGAGCTGGCAGAAATAATTCAGAGGAAACAACATCTCAAGATACATGGAAAAGCAAAACAACCACATAAATGGGGTCAAACAATAATCAAAGATGTACCTGTATTCCTTGGGGTTTTTTTTGCACTCCGCATTTTAGATTGCAACAATTAGGCGAAGTGTTAAGTTCATTGCACAGTCCTTTATTCTCTGGGATGACTTCAGTTTAAAAATGTACGCTACAGTTCAGATAATGGAAATGACAATATAGGATCGTTGCTCCAGCAAGCAGATTTACCGCCTGAATCTGACTGTTCTGTTTGACTGAAAAGATAAATATTGAAGGAGGGAGAGAAAGCGTGAAACAAAAAAAGATAGTAAAAATAAAACCATAGCAGTATGATCACATAGGATTTACACCAAGTAGTAGTATTCCAGCGGTGGGAGACACCTTACAGCGCATTCACTTGAATGGGCTTCCAGGCGCCGGAAGGTGCCTTATAGAATTGCACCACTTAGTCAATATGGGCCTACGTGTTTTGCATGTATATTAACATGCTGAGAAAATCAAATCGGCATTGGGCATTGCTGAATTTGATTGTATAAAGTAAAGTAGACCCCATCAACTACACAAATGGAGCACACCCCATGGGTCTTTAAACATACATCAATATAAAGGGCCATATTTACTAGGTAGTATTGTGCCCTAAACTTACTTATAGCCCATTTAGTGAACATGCTGTAATGTGCCCTTCTAAATATGGCCACAATGATGTGTCTGTCAACAATAACTTACAGTTTTGCTTATTGGCAGGTATGTATATAATATATATATATATATATATATATATATATATATTCACACGCAAACATAGGTATGTAAAAGTGTGTGTGTGTGTGTGTACATGCACACATACACACATGCCTTTTTTTCATTCCTGTACTTTTTTTTTTCATAGACCACATACTTTATTTTCGCGCATTATTGTAATCATTATTATTTACAAAAATAATAACATCGATTCTAAATGATTTTGAAATGTGAATAAATGTGTATGCTATTGCCCATGACAAGAATTTACTTTATCCTCCCAAGACCTTGTTTGTATCAATATACAGACAACAATGAATACTGTAGTATTTTGTGATCCGTTTTAATTGTCTGTAGCCGATCAACATTCTGGTAGCCATATTGGTTCTGGAGAAAAGCAGATTAGATGTACATTATGATACCTGTTAGCGGATCAACAGTAGATCGCTTCATCGATTAAATTACAGTGTACAGAGCTGGAAACCTGACATCTACACTCACAGATGGGAGCTGCAAGGTTTTCGAAAACTATACACTAGAATTGTATCTATGAAGGACACTAAAAGGTATCACAACCTTCATAAAAAATGTCTCTAGCAAAAATACACAGCCAGGCTGGCATCATCGTTATATAAACACCAATCCACTAGGATTGAAATACAGTTAAGTACATCTATTCAGTAAAAAGCATATGATGTGCAAGGTTTGCATTACCACCTTCACATTTAGAAACCATTCTTCCTGGTTCTTCAGTTTAACACATGGGAAGGGTGTTGATCCAGGGAGGAATCCGATTGCCAATTCTTGGAGCCAGGAAGGAATTTATTTTTCCCCTTATGAGATATAATTGGATGATATGTCACTGGGGTTGTGTTTGCCTTCCTCTGGATCAATGAGTAAGTATAGATATAGGATACATTATCTGTTGTCTAAATTTAGCATAGGTTGAACTTGATGGACGTACGTCTTTTTTCAACCTCATCTACTATGTAATTATGTAACACCTTTCTGCAGCAATTAATGTACTTTCTTTCCTGTTCCACAGTGGCCCACAGACCTTGATGAGTGGCTCAAATCCCATGCTGGGGTGTAACACGGGTGCCATAACCCCAGCAGGGATAAATCTGAGTGGCATGTTACCATCAGGAGGACTGGTGCCGGGTGCATTGCAGTCTGCCTCTCAGGCAGGTTAGTATGACTGGTGGGGAGGAGATATAAGCTTGCTCTGAAAATCATGACAAATTGACACACGGTTTATTAAAATACCATTTCAAGCTTTGTTTCAGATGATGCAATGTGTTTGCTGATATATTGGGGAACCTGATTAAATGTGTAAACGTATATACATCAAGCGTGGCCAACTCCAGTCCTCAAGGGCCACCAACAGGTCAGGTTTTAAGGATATCCCTGCTTAAAACAGGTGTGAGCCACCTGTGCTGAAGCAGGGATATCCCTAATACCTGGCCTGTTGGTGGCCCTTGAGGACTGGAGTTAGTTTTCTAAGTAATTCAAGGGAAAAAAAACATGTAAAGCAAATGTAAGGAACCGCTAATAATTGCTGAAAATTCAAGTAAGTTGAATTACAGATACTGAAAACCTTTTTATATTGAAACTTACGGTCTCCCTAACAATGGCTGAGAATACATGTAAGATTTGCTAGTACTTGTTATGGTTATAAAATAGAACACCAAGTAATTCCCCATCTTACCTAATCTTACTCTGGATGTAGTCCTTTACTAGAGAAAAGTTGTTGTTAAAGTGGCAATTCTCCCCCAAAATACAATTAGTTTTATTATTATTTTTACACAATGGGAACCAGGTGGTCCCCAGGACCAATTTAAGTTTCGGGAAATCCACCCCCTTGTTCCTGGGATATTTACTGATATACTCAGCGGTGCTCCTTCCTGGAGAAACAATATGGCTGCCAAATGTCGCTGGACCTGCAGGTCAATAGGAGGCCACAACATCATCGGTTGTGGCTTCCTTTTGTTAGATGGGAGCAACCATGTTGAATTCTCGAGGTAGTACAAGAGCACGGAGAACTGTATTTATCTCGGGAACAGGAGAGTTGCGGGAGCTGGAAAGAACTGTTTAGTTCCATGGGCCCCCGTGGTTCCAGTTATATCATTTATGCCATATTTTGCCAGGATTGCTGCTTTAAGACTTATTCTATATTGGCCAATCAGACTATTTTTCGCTGAAATTCCCCATTGACTTAATTAGGGCATTATGGCTTGATCGACTGCTTTGGCAGATATTGAATAAGACCCTAAATCAATACATTCATTTTACCTGTGAGACGAGAAGAAAACATTTCAACAGTCTCATTTGACTCTGGAATTTAAGATGGAACTACATCAATTGCATGAGGAAAGATCTTTAAATACGTGAGTGAGACCGCAGTCACCATATGTATTTCTTGTATCTTTAGTAAATGACAGGTGCTGCAAAGGGTATAAGCACAGTAATATCAGTGTTGATCAAAGGTTTGATCAAAAAGAAACCCCTTATCGTTAGCACTCAAATGTCACACATATTATAATAATGGACACAGTGGTCCTGCAGTTATATACTGCTTGTCTGTCAGGTAATCCCGAATCACCGAGGAAATCAAAAAATAATAAAATTTTATTAATTCTACATAGAAGGTTAAAAACACAGATACATTATTAAAAATCCCTATAATCATGTGGCTGATATGTACAAGTCAAGTAAGGTAAGTACAATTGACTGTTCAATATACTGACATATCTTGACATCCGTTTGACACAGCTGTCAGCTGAGGAAAGATCTGTATGTTATAGGATATATCGATGGGTTTCCCAAATACGTTGCGCAATACAGTATGTATTAATTGCCACAAACAGGAGCATTATCTCAAAAACCCGTGCAGGTAGTAAAACTTGGGGTTGAAGATGGCGGCAGTGCAATATTACACACAGATGCAGCTTTCCTTTCTCTTTGCAGCTAACCTCTTCTTCCAAAGGATGTGCGGGCACATCCTTACTTATTTTACTACCAATACATTCTTGCATACAAAATATCTCTGTACATAGTTTTGTTACAGACTTTGTCTTGCCTCATTATGGTGCCACTAGGATGATACTGAATCTGATAGGCCTTTGCATCTTTCAGTCAACGTTATTACATTATAGCTATGGAAATCTAATAACACTAGATGGGCCATGTAGACTGTGTGTAATGTCATCATCTATGTATTTGCAAGACTTTACAGGGATATATTATACAACAATAGACAAAGAAGCCAGATGAGATACTATACAGGAATTTCTCTTGTCTGCACTGGGTGTAGAAATAATATGACAATCAGATTAGTAAAAATTGAAAAAAGAAAAAAAGGATTGCGGTAGAAAGTAAGATCAACCTTAAAAAGTTCTCAAAGTACCTTTAATAACAAAAAGATGAGAAACGAAAATATAGGACCCTTTCAGTGTCAGATGGGCAGGCAAATTATTGGAGATAAGGAAAAAGCAGAGGTTTTAATTAAATTATTTGCCTCCGTATTTACCAGGGAAGAATCAATTGCAAGAATAGTGCCACAGGAGGAAGCCACAAGCTGTATATTAACAAACAATTGGTTAACTGAGGAACAAGTGCATAGGCGACTTGATAAAATTAAGGTAAATAAAGCACCTGACCCCGATGGCATGCACCCAAGGGTTCATAAGGAGCGAAGTTCAGTAATAGCCAAACCATTACATTTAATATTCAAGGACTCCATCTCTACAGGCTCAGTACCACTAGATTGGCGTAAAGCAGGCACGGTGCCTATATTTAAAAGGGAGATAGATCACAACCGAGGAATTGCAGACCTGTAAGCCTAACATCAATAGTGGGGAACCTACTTGAAGATTTAGTTTGGGATAATATTCAGGAAAACCTAAAATTATTAGTAATAGTCAGCATGGGTTTATGAAGGATAGGTTGTGCCAAACTTACCTTATTAGTTTATTTGAGGAGGCAAGTAGGAATTTTGACCAGGGTAATGAAGTTTATGTGGTCTACTTAGATTTTGCAAAGGTTTTTGATACGGTTCCACACGAGGTTAGTGTACAAAATAAACTAAATTGGGCTCGGTTAAAATATTTGCACATGGATTGAAAGCTGGTTGAAGGATAGACAACAGAGAGTTTTCATAAATGGAGCCTTTTCAGGTTGAGCAAAAGTTGTAAGTGGAGTTCCTCAGGGATCGGTCCTGGGACCTCTGCTTTTTAACTTGTTTATTAATGACCTTGAGGTTGTCATAGAGAGCAAAGTCTCCATCTTTGCTGATGACACTAAATTGTGTAAGGTAGTAGATTCAGAGCAGGATGTAATTTCTCTCCAGAAGGACTTGGAAACTTGAGCAGGTAGATGGCAGATGAGGTTTAATACAGATAAATGTAAGGTTATGCATTTAGGAGACCAGAATAAATTGGTGACTTAAAAATTAAATGGGGCAAAATTGGGTGAATCCTTGATGGAGGATTTAGGAGTGCTTGTAGACAACAGGCTTAGCAATAGTGCCCAATGTCATGCAAAGTAGCTGCAAAGGCAAACAAGATCTTATCTTGCATTAAATAGGCAATGGATGGAAGGGAAGTAAGCATATTTATGCCACTATATGTAACTGTATGTAAGACCGCACCTTGAATATGGAGTTCAGTTTTGTGCACCACTCCATAAAAAGTACATTATGGAACTAGAAAAGTGCAAAGAAGAGCATTCAATTTAATAAAGGGGATGGGAAATCTGACTTATGAGAAGAGGCTAGTTAAGTTAGATTTTCTTACATTAGAAATTAGGCGTTTTAAGAGCAGAATGGGACGTTTGGCAAATCGTCTCCATGCATGTCGCTGCCGGGACTACTCACCGCAGGGTACCTCGCCACTGAACATCTCGCTGCTGATCGAACCTCGCTGCTGCCATCTTTAAATGTCCTCCGCCACAGGGCACCTCGCCATTTGTGACTGTGCCCGTATGTGCGTGCAACAGGACACTCAGCGTGCCCGCCAGCAGCCAAGACACATTTTTTTATTTCCCGCTTACAAATGGTGTGGGAGCAGCGGCCACGAAAGGTGCCCTGCAGCTGAGGACATGTAAAGATTGCGGTGAGATGTTCAGCGGTGAGATGCCGTGTGTTAAGGTGTCCTGCGATCATTGGTCTCGGCGGAGGCAAGCGTGGTTTTGGTGCTCCGGCGGCAATTTGGTTGCGGCCAAACATCCAAGACCTTCTAAGAGGGGATATAACTATATACAACTATATTCAGGGACAATACAAGGAGCTTTCAAAGTAACTATTCATCCCAAGGACAGTACAAACAACTCGGCGTCATACCTTTTAAGGTTGAAGGAAAGGAGATTTCACCAGCAACCAAGGAAAGGGTTATTGACAGAAAGGGCAGTTAAGATTATGGAATTCATTACCCACGGAGACTGTGATGGCAGATACAATGGATATCTTTTTTAAAAAAAGGTTGGACATCTTTTTGAAAGGAAAGGTATACAGGAATATACCAAATAAGTAAACATGGGAAGGATGTTGATCCAAGGAGTAATCTGTCATTATTTGGAGTCGGGAAGAAATTTATTTTTTCCTTTGTGAGATATTATTGGATGATGTTTTACTGGGGTTTTTGTTTACCTTCCTCTGGATCAATATACTTTAAATACAAATATAGGATAAGTATCTGTTGTCTAAATTTAGCATAAGTTGAACTTGATGGACGTGTATGTCTTTATGTAATTATGAAATGGCACATGAGACTAAATTAAAGGCAACTCACAATTGTAATGCTTCCAATATAATGGTAAATATGCTAGACAACTCCATAAAAAAAAAAAAAAAAAAAAAAAAAGTACCAAGGGTGCCAAAAGATCATTATTTGATTACTAACATTGATTTAATATTCCAGGAGTTTTAATTGTTTCTTACACATTATTTTTTCATTAAAATGTTGAACTAGTTTTAGTGTGAAGTATACATTATATTTTTTAACCGTATATGGCTTTACACAATGCATGTGCCAAACTGTTAAAAACAGGGATTTCTAAGTGTTTTTTTCAACTACAGTTTTGCTATACAGCAAAAAAATAGCATTTAAATTGTTAACTATGTTGTCATTCCTAATGAGTATGGTATTTTTGTAATTGTAATTAGTCTTAATTGTTAGTGTGCTAACTTTTTTCTGTTAAATGTAATAAAAGGGCAGTCTTATATGGTTTGTTATCTCAACTAATGCCAATAGTACATTTAATACTGATTATTGATGCGTCTATAAATTAAAAAAAAGAGCTATATTTAGATCTAATTTTGAGGGTTTTTTTGTTTTCTCTTCTGCCTTTTGTATAGTATAGTACTTGTATAGTATAGTGTCACCCAATAGCTTAATTTCTTCTGTGATAAGATCATCGGTATACCACTGCACCTTATCAATAACACCCCTTATTTAGAATGACCACTGTACATTTCCAAATGTTCTAAAGTGAGTTACACTATTTAGACAAATATAAATATGACATTTATAGCTTCAAGTTCTAGTGTTTCTTATTCCTGATTGTATGTCCAGAGAAAGGTCTACAGGAATACCCCGCTTTAAGGACACTCACTTTAAGTACACTCGCGAGTAAGTACATATCGCCAATAGTCAAACGGAAGCTCACGCATGCGCCTGTCAGCACGTCCTGAAAAGCAAAGTTGAACTCCCTACCTGCACCGAAGCTGTGCGCAAGTGGGGAGACTATAGAGCCTGTTACAAATGCGTTATTTACATCAGTTATGCACGTATATGATGATTGCAGTACAGTACATGCATGGATAAGTGGGAAAAAGGGAGTGCTTCACTTTAAGTACATTTTCGCTTTACATACATGCTCTGGTCCCATTGCGTACGTTAATGCGGGGTATGCCTGTACTTACTAGTACACACACTATTACTTTTAGTGCTGGAGAGGACTACGATGTTAATATCATGTCATACCCAACATGTACCACTAAGTGTTCTTGAATAATTGTATTGTGGTTTTGTGATGGTTTTTGTTTTCTGTACTTGGACTAGATGCTTGGGGAAAACATAGCGTACTTGGGGGGAGATATTTACTGTTACACTGGCTGCAAACATGCTTTAATATTATTTTTTGATAATGGTCAAACGGAGGTCTTTGTTCTGTCTCAAATTATTCTGGAAAGCGTCTGTTTCAGTACCTTATTGGATATTTAAACCAAAGAATTCTCTTCAACAGGTGGTCCATTTGGTTTAAAAAATACATCAAGTCTGAGGCCTTTAAACCTACTGCAGGTAATTATGAATCAACCAGCATTATTCAACCGAGAAATCCATTTTCTCTCCATGGGCATTCTACTTGAGCAGGAGTGGTATCTGAAGATGTTGTTGCACACTTGTTTAAGCGGAGCAGCGGTCCTGGTGGCCACAGTTATTCTTGATTAGACATACACAATCTTGGCAAGCTCAAAACCCACACGCAAAGAATTATATGGGTATATATTTATTTGGGTCAACTGGAGTGCTGCTGGGAGAGAACTCAAATCTACAGTGAACAAATAAGGCCCACTGCACATCAATATGGCACTTGATTTAGTTCATTACTATGTGTGTTTCCCCTTCTCATAAAAATGGGTTATTTAGTTCAATCCTTTGGCCAAAACATTTGAAGCCTGAAACCTAGTATGTGTGAGCGACAGTGCAGTAGTCCATCGAGCGATTTCTTCCCCCGGAGAATGGTGGTGATAGCCTTTGCTGTAGTAATAGGCATGGAACGTATATATATTGTTTCTTTAGATGTTTTACACTATATTTATTAAGGCGCTTTTGTTGTTTTAACTGCCATGTAGCTCACATATAGCACACAGTGTTCCTGAATGTTAACCCCTTAGGCACTGCATACATGCCACACATCTTATATTATTGTTTTGTTTCCTCTTCTCTCTCTGCAGTGGTAAAATACAAAAGCCACTGTATAAAATCAGGAGTGTAGGACCTGCCAAGAGGGTTACCTTGATGTGGTTGCAGGCTTCAAATGTTTTAGGCAAAGGGGTTGAACTAAATGATCCATGAGAAGGAAAAACACAGAAAGAACGTATAGAAATTAGCTAAATAATTTCTCATATCGGGTGTGCATTGGGGTTTCTTTGTTTACCAGAGTTATTCTTGCTGTGAATCCCTCACAATAATTGAGCAATCATAGCACTGCTTTAACAGAATATATGATTCATTTATATAGAGCTCGATTTCTGGAAATTGTTTCACTTTGCCAAGCTGAAAATTATATAGAAACCGTGCAATTAAACTGCTTTTCAGGTGTTCATACAAAATAATATTTTATTTGGTGGCACGTTGATTTGTAATTTAAATATTGCTACATCCAACTCAATTTTAGTCCAGTAAATCACTAAAAATCAACTAATGTTAAATAAAAAATAAAATTTGGGAGGGGAGTGGGCATTTTTGGTTTAGAACTGCTGGGCATCTAAGGGAAAGAGGAGATAGGAAGCCCAGGGTGTAAGAACAGAAGCTTATTAAGTATCAGGAAGAGGAATCCTAATGGTAATGTACAAGAGTTTTAGCGCCTCTGCCTTACCTTGCTCTAATTTGTATCAAATCATTGTTTCCTGCCCTGACAGGAGGATACTCTGAGGTAGATTTTACACTTGCCACCTCTTCTGGCTTTTAAAGCAGCAGTCTGTGCTGATCGCAGTTTGTTTTGGGGATTTTTTTGGTTGCAGTTTTTTTTTTATTTATTGAAGAGAATGCTCAGATGGCAAGATACTAACATTTATGTCCTGCCACAAATCGGTATTAATAATGTACCATGTGGGAATCCTGCGTGCAGTTACCAAATCTAGTTGACAGTCCAGCTAGTATGCTTTAAATATTTGATGGAATTATTACATGGTATTTAACTTCAAGCCCACAGCTGTAACATGCATAGTTCAACAAAGAAACACACCGTTCCCATGCTTGTGTAAAATGCTGTTTACGCAATATATTTTAACTTACTGAGCCTGCATTTTGAGCTTCTGTGGAGTTTCATTTTATATATATATATATAATAAAAATGTATTGTTTAGTTACACACTTTTTGCTGTAGACTTACAACCTATCCACACGGGTTATATATGCGACATGCATCTGCTTCTGTTATTGCATATTGAAACTCCAGCTTCATATCACTTGTTCCACTTGTACAGTAAGTGGGAATGTTCATGAAGAGACACTTCTATACACGGTGACAATGCAGTTGAGATGGTAATAGATGATTTCCAGGGGCTTGTCATGTAATTGCGTACTCATGCTGCCATGCAGTGCATTGCACTTTTCTGAAATTGGGTGTCATCTTTAAAACAGCTTCCTGGTGCTTCACTCATATTCAACCCAATGCAGCAGCAGCAGCAGCAGCAGCCACAACTCTCCCAGTTCTCGCCTCAACACCAGACATCAACGTCTAGTCCTCAGCAGCAGGGAGATCAGCTGGGACTGTTACCGTCGGTAAGAAATCCATAATAGGACATTTTGAAACCTCACACGGTTATCTTGTAATGAGACGTAAATTTAAAGGAAAAACAAGATGCAAAATGTTGTTTTTTCTGTAATGCTCATTTGGACTGTCCGGAAGAGCACAGCACCTGGTACTTTTTGTTAGTGCATGATTTTCCCTTGTCTGATGTCGGCTTGTGATGTGGTTTCATGATTTCCTAATAGGGTGAATGTTATGTTTCACTGAACAGAAGTTTGGTGTTAAAAGTAGTGAAGGAAATTTAGTTATTACAACTTCTAAATTAAAACCACAGTAACTCATCTAAACCTCTTATTGGTTTATTTGAAAAGAAAATGGCATTTCAATAAATTTCACAATCTGTATTCACTTATAGCCTGGTATTAGTTCTATAAGCATTAACTTAAAGCAGCAATACTACATTCCCTTTCTTTTGTAACATGTAACGCATGTGACAATGTATAATTGTATATTCTTACCTAGCTGTCAATCGGTTGGTGCTCCTGTTATAAATCCTGATTGTGTGCCTAGCAGAATCGCTGTTTCAGTCAGTGTAACTCAGCAGCTACAGTGTATCCTTATGTAACAGGTGTTCCCCCCACCATCTAGGAGATTTCACCATTACCTGGTGTTAGTTGGGGACTAACAGGACAGGCTTTAGGGATCTCTCCAGCTCTTCACTTGGTGTTGCAGTGCCTCCATTCTCACAGGGCCTATAGGGATAGGTGCAGTCCCCTGTGAAAAACACTCACTCTCTCCCCGAAGAAACTGCAGCCTCAGGCAGGAGTATAAAACAAAGGATGGCTCTTTATTCTTCAACAGCACAGCAGTATACCAACACGTACTCTCTGGTCCCTGGAATCAACCCCCAGGGCTTGAGACCCCAATGGCCTACCCTTAGCTCCCATGCTCCCTGGTGGAGTATGGGGTAGTTGTCCCACTCCCCTGAGGGAGGGGAAGGAAGGTGACCAGAGCCCTGGCTCCACACTGCCAACACCAACTAAATTTGGATCTGCAGTCCCTTTTGTGCCCAGGGAGAGGGTCCTATGTCTGAGCCCCTGATAGAGCAGCACAGAGGCCTTAGACCCATTCCCCCTGTCACTCAAGGGAGTTGTTTACTGCTACAGCAGCAAGGGCATAGATTTTACCCTAACACTGCCTGCGCTGGTACCAGGGCTTATGTGTTAGGTAGGTCAGATTAATAGCCAAGAGGATACATGGCTACATTTATATTATACTAAGGTAACATTATCTATTATTACAGTTTACAGCTCAAACTGCTGGTAATATTATCAACAAATTATCACAAACACGAAAGTGTTACAATACAAAGATTTTGCACTGCTTAGGTGGGCTAAAACCTGCTATAGCAATTAAAGGATGCTTTAACTCATTAAAAATTGCATTGAGTTGAAAAATAAAATAAAAATACAGTAAGTATTTAATACTACAGAATATAAGATTTCACGTGTTTTGCTGCTTTAAAGGTATGTACCCCCAAGAGAATAATGAATTTTATGAAGAATGTTAGACACGGTGCTCGGTTACTGAGTTTTATTAAAACACAGACAAAATGCAATAATTCTTACTATAAACGTAATATTTTTTGTTGGACTAAAAGTATACCGAGAAACAAGAAGGTCCTTACTAGGAAGACTAGTTATATATTTGTTTTCCCCAATGTGTAATGATTTAATGTATGTAACATAAGCCCAATCGCAGAGTTGAAAATGGAGCTATATTCACACACTTTTTATTATCCAATTAAAGGTCGAATTGGTTTCTCCACACATTTGTTCATATCCTGAACTGCAGTTGTACACATAAAGCAACTTTGAAGAGCAGTTATACCAATTTTACACCATTGATGGGGCCAACTGCCATCCAAATCAATACCAGTTCATGCCAGATCGGGTGTGATACTCTGCATTGTGGCATCGTGAATCTCGGGCCTAAGCAGTGTACAGAATTCAGCACAAAGACCGATTCCAATAGAATATTTTTATTGGGAAATACCAAGAGCTTTAAAAATAGGTCTTTTTGGGAGGACTGTATCTCTGGACATTTCAGCCATTTTCATTGTGCATGACAGGTTTAGCATTTACAGTACTTTTATACGTATAAACTGCAGTCTAAATTTCTGCTTCAAAGACTATGTAATTCTGGGAGTTCGAGACCACCATGAAACTCACAAGACACTGGGTGCTATCTGTTGTACTGGGATTTCCCATTCCCTTAAAGCTGCAGTTCAGTCAATATCCTGCATGTGTGTTTTTTTTTTTAATAAATCAGTTCTGTAGTAAGAAAAAATACTTTTAGCATTTTCTGTTTTTAAAAAAACAACTTTGAAAGACCAATTTTCTTGTATTCTATTTTAACAACCATTTGCTAAGGCACTGCCCCTTCATGTCCTATCACAAGCCCTGGCACACCCCTTTGTCAGCCATGCCCTCACTCTTGCACATGTCAGTGCATAAATGCTCATGAATATTCATGAGCTTCCACTGACAGACAAGCAGATTATAAACAAATCCCATCTTTTAATATGTCACCAAATTTCGACCTATCAATACATGGAGAACGAATTGAGCTGCAGCTATACAGTTCTTTAGGTAATTAGAGATTGCACACATGAAACTATTGAAGTAAAAAAATAAATGTAAAAAAAAAAAAAAAAAAGCCTTAACTGCAGCTTTAAATACTACCCCTCTTCACTTAATCATTTTTTTTATTTCCCAGTAATCAATCATAATGAAACGATGCTGGTTTTACTCTAATGGACTAAGCTGCCAACATTTTCGAAATCCTATATGGTTTCATTTACATTTGCCAGGAGGCAATTTCAGTGATAACCTTACCATTTACAATCATTTAAAGTGCACTTCACATACTTTTCCTAATCTCTCTGTACCCCACGGGGCTCGTCACAAAACGGCTTAACTTTTTTTTTTATTATCATTGCGACAATAGAACGGATTTCTGTTTTTGAGAACGTTTGTGAGGACTTTTTACCTATATCACCCCTTTTCATGTTTTAAAACTTGTCCCCAAATAAGAACTGTGCTAAGTAGTTTGCTCATTTAACTCCCTTCCCTTTAAAATCTGCTTCCCATAATGTAACTAAATTGCCAGTTATCTGCTCTTTTTCTTCTGTCAGGGAATGGATCAAGGTTCTAGCAGCCAAGATCAGGCATTATCTGCCCATCAAGCAGCTGTTATTAACTTAACAGGAGTAGGGGGTTTCATGCCTTCCCAGGCTGCTGGTATGTATGTAACATTATCTGTGCCTTCTCCCACACCTTCAGGAGTCCCACCATATTCTGGACTAAGGTCACAAAGCATTTTAAATCAAAAATCCACTGTGTACCTTTAGCAAGAAAAGAGCGGGCGGGGTGCTTTCATGAAAAAAAGTGGATGCAAATTGTAAAGAGAAACTAGTTTAAAAGTGAAAATATTCACATTACTTTACAATGAGCCAAGACAACTGTTGCTTTTTACTGACTTTCCAAAGCGTAAATTTAAAGTAGGTTGTGATATTTGCTAATGGACCAATATCACTTCAAAGATGTAACCGCCTGTATTAAGCTTTGCGAGAGAAAAAAAAGTCAGAGCTCTTGTTTGTGTGGTTAATAACTTTGCACACACGTTGATGCAAAATTCTCTTTTTTGGTCCATTAAGACATCACAGCCTACGATGAATATATGCTTCTTTAGAACACCACAGCCACTGGAACTTTGCAGCCGTCCTAAAAAAAAAGGTTTGGATTCACAAACTGTATGCATGCTCCAGATCCCAGATGTGCAGTGATAACGTACACATTCTCACACATCATTAGTTTTTGGCCCTGAAGACTATCTAATCCCTCATTACAATCTTTTCTTATGTTTTCCTTTCATGACAACCTCCACCTTACCTCTATGACCTGCCTGCTTTCCCTTTTCCTTTCTGTAGTGTTACCTCAGCTTGGCTCTGCCGTGAACAGACCTGGGCAAAACCTTCCACCACAGAGACTCCAGCTCTCTTCTGACTCACAACAGCAGCAAGCCATGCAGCAGCAACAGATACAAGTAATCCAGCAACTTCACTCTGAGTACATCAAAAATGCAGTTGCTTTGGCCAAAAAAAGCTTAACTACTAAGCTAAATTATAAAGGAAAAAAAAAAATATAGATTTGGAATAAGCAAGGCCTTCGTTTAATAGCCTAGGAAAAGGATTATTATTTAAACTCTAGCCTTTTCCTGCTTGGCCCAAATGTGCTTGTGACACACTAGTACGTAGCTGTGCAAAGTGCTGTGTCGGCATTCCCTCACATTTAGGAGGATCAATGCATGTGTTACAGAACTCTCCATTTCTACAGGGATTAAACTCTGCACGTGAAAGTTCTAGTCTCAAAATCTATGGGATGTTGCAAGCCTTTATGCTACCCAAGTGTGTGTTAATCCAGTACATCATTGCAATTAGACATTGCATGTTCAATGAATGATTAGATATTATATTTAAAAAAAAAAGCTAATTTGTTGGATCCTTATTCTTACTGAAGTTGCTGATTTACTGTAGTTACTGTAACAGTGGCAGGGCTGTGTTTTGTAAAATGAGCCAATAAAACTGAATGTGCCACTGGGGCTGCTTGATTGTTATCATCCTCCATTCATGGTTCTGCATAATTCCAATGCGCCTCTGCTTCAACTTTAAGCTTTTAACAGATTCCACTGTTGCTCAGATGTTGTTTTTGTCTTTTCTCCCCCCCCCCTCTTGCTTTGGCAGTTGCAATTCTTGCAACATCAAATGCAGCAAATGGCTATGGCAGCAGCGCGAGCAACTCAGCTACATCTGCATCCTTCAGACAACCAATCAAGAAGTAAGAGAAGGGGGCATGCGGCACCTGATCCCAAATCCTGAGCCGTGTGCCACGTATTGCCAGATAGACAATAGGACAGAAGACCGACAAAATCATCAGCCAACAAATGCCTTCCAATTCATGTCAAACCTTATAAAGGAAAAATCGCTGAACGGATTCCTACATTAAGAATTATGCAGTTTTCTGAGGAGATGACAGACAGATCGAACCACGCGTTCACGTGGACAGAGAATGAAGCAGAATGGGGTTGTCTCTTGTTGCTGAACATTTTTAAACCGTAAAAAAAAAAAAAATCCCACATGATTGAAAGACTGACACTGCCTTACTGGGGACAACACTGTAATGGTATGTGTTTATTTAGTATAAAAAAAGTGTGAAAATCACTGTAGCAAATACAACTTTTTACATGTCCATTTTAAAATAATCTTTCAAGCCTAGTTATTCGGATGTGACACTCTCCAGAACTTTGTCCAGCAGATTCTTCACTTCTTTGTGTCTTGTGGTTGCTCGGCTGATACAGTCTTGAAGTTTTTCTGCTGAAAGGGCGCTCCCTCCTGTGAAAATAAAAGCAAGGGGCGGGGTATTATGTTGTATCTGCCAACTAAAATTATTACTATTTCTGCCGAACAAATATTGAAGAGTCAAACAATTTACGATCAGTTTAGAACAGGGGTGCTCAACTCCAGTCCTCAAGAAGCCCCAACAGGTCAGGTTTTAAGAATATCCCTGTTTCATACGGGTAGTTCAGTCCAAATCACTGAGCCTCTAGTGCTGAAGCAGGGATATCATTAAAACACGACCTTTTGGGGGTTCTTGAGGACTGGAGTTGGGAACCCCTAGTTTAGAACACAAGCATCCTTTTTAGCCCACACACAAATGGATGGGGAAATTAGGAAATAAAGTCTAAATCCTCAGCTCCCATATATTTGTGTTATAGAAAATCCATTTAAATCAGTAATAATGCAACATGAAAATTAGACCTGACAAATGTAATGATTCTTTGTGTGTGGGTGTGTGTATAAATACACACATACACACACATACCAAAAACAAATAATGTATCTGATCTGGTCTATTGAAAGGGGCAGCACATCATCTTCTAGAATTACAGACCAGGCTCTGTACATAAAACAGGCTAATGCAAGCAGTTAAACTGAAATGTATTTGTTTAATTTATTGCGGAATTGTAAATCTCTTTAGACAGAACAACTGTAACTTTATACCATTCCAAATTGACACTGTCACAGTGAATTAGAACATTCGGAATATGTTTTTTAAGCACCGTCTTATCACCACTGGTTACAGGCTCCCAAAAACATCTTCATTGTTTCTGAAGAATTAGGCTTTCATGTTTAGCATTAGATAAGATACTGTGGGAAGTACATGTAGAAAAGGTATATTACAGAAGACCGACTTCAATAGGTAGGTAATAAAAAAAGAACCATGTTACAGACAATGTGATTGAGTATTTTCTTCCACGAGTCAGCAAGATATACAAAAGAAAATATGCGGAACAATTGTAGAGAGTCGAAGATTTTAGATACAAGTTTATAACAATGTCTTTCTATTACTCTCCTTTTTTTGCAGTAGCAATGTAGCCACCGTAGCTTGGCCTCTGCTTTGACTACCTATCTTCAAATGTATCAAAACTAAAAACACTTGTTAGATTAAGACACAAAGGTCAAGAAGATAATAAAATGAGATGCCACAAGACATGCGCAGTTATACCTAGCAATGTGTAATGCTGTTAATTATACCACTGGGATTGTACACAGCTATGATACTCTGTACAATATATTTGTGATAAGTTTCAGAATTAATTCACCATTATATGTCCGATGGTTTTCTGTACGATTGGCTCCTGGCGACCTCAGTAATTTAAGTCATTCCGGTTGTAGTCACAATGGGTTGCTCGGTTTCCCTGCGCCTTGTATGCGATGCTGGTTATGTGATCAGGATATAGCTAACAGTAAAACTGCCTAACCCTGATGCCATATGAAAGATATACAAACATGCGGATGACAAAGGTAATTCAATCCAAATACAGACAGTATCAAAACAATCAACACTTGCTGATAGTCCCTGTTGTGGTGTTTCTTTTCCCCTGTGAGTAGAAGATGGACTGATTTATTTCCCACTGGTAGAAACGCTGAGAAACCTATAATACATCAAGCCTCCAAATAGTAATTTTTTTTTTTTACTAGAGTAGAAATGAAAATGGAAAAAAAGCGGATAGGAGAATGTGTCTGCAGTCTTTTTAATTACGTCTTCCCCTGCTGCCCTTTAAACCACAGTAAGAAGCAGGCGACAGTACATCCACAATAAGGGAGGCAGAGATTAGCAGTCAATTGTTGGAGCCCGAATAATTGTCTGTCTTTAAAGGGGGTCATATATATAGATATATATAGATATATATATATATATTGGCTACTTATACTATAGTATCTCTTGGATTAATGGCACCATAATTACTTTGTAACCAAAGCTGAGCTAACAATTCTCATAACCAAATAATATCATCTTTTTGTGATATATTTAAAATTATTTGTATACCACGGGAATGTTAATTGTAAAAATAATTTTATAATACCATACATTTTTTTTAAGGTGTCCATCAGTGACATTTAACCTACTGAACTTGCCACTATCCTTAGTTCCCTTTTGTCCTAGGTTGAACTGCCCCTTTAAGTAGCAGAAATAATAGTCAGCTGTGAGTGCATTCATACTCAACACTGCTCCATACCCCGGAAAGGTCTTTTTCAGCAAGGTTCGGAAGGGGTAATCTACATTTCATACTTTCTAATTTGTCACAGGTGTTAGTATTAGTTTGTGCGTTTCTTAGAGTATTATCAGCATTCAAATTGATATGTCACTTTCAATATATAACGTTCTAATTAATTATTCATTATCAGGTTTGGGCCACAGGATCTTATATTAGGCATTGACCAATCCCATTCATAGAAGAAATGCAGGAATCTGGCCACTAATTTGCACCTCACTGCTGATCATGTACCACAAACAGCCCTTGAGTGTTTGTACGGTATCTCTCAGACTCCCTTTTGAACATACAGACTGGCCTCAATCCAAGCATATGAGCTACTGAGCCTTAGTTATGCACTGGGCTCTAGCTCTTAATCTATTTGATGCTAACAATGATATATACCAATATAAAGTGTAGTTTTTAAAATAAATATATATGGGACAATGTATGCCATTATAATAGCAGTGCCTCTGCATTAAACCCTTCTCCCCATATACGGTACCTACTTGTATACCTAAAAACAGGGCAGAAATCCGAGGCTGACCACTGATGACAAACCAACGTTATATCTAAACTTTTTTTTTCTGATCATAAGTATGTGATTTGAAATGAGAGCATTGTACATACAGTAACCGGTTGGCATTTGTTTACATAACTGAAGTAGGGGTACATTTTAAATGGCGTATAATGAACCATACCTGGTTTACGAATAGCACATAATCTTTCATCTTCATCCATCACAATGGTCAGTAATCCAGTGGTCAAACTCTCTTCTTCTCCTGTAGGATCCACAAGAAGGAATGTGCTGAAAAGGGAAAAACATACTGTACTTAAAGTAGCAATCTGGCCCCAAATCTCATTTTTTTTATTTTTAAATGCTACTTAAATCTGAGTTCCCCATGAGCTAATCCATGGTCCCCAGACTTCCAGCAAACACTGGTTCTGAGATATTAGTTATTTTTTGTGCCAGCCAGTTAGCAACTTGGTGTGTATCTGAGTTGCAATAAAGTAGAAGTACTGAGTGGGAGTTAAGCTTTAATGTACCTTATTAAGAGGAGCATTTTTGTTATTTTCATGCCCTGCATAGCGTTCGTGTGTCTGGTTTACAACCACTACCAACTTTACGATGCAGAATGTGTGACCAAACGCAAACTCAGCCCAAGAGGATGAAACTGCTAGGAGTATTTTTTTGATGCAGAGATTCGTTGATATAACCCTAAAACCTTAGTAATATTGTATTGCAGTAACTCATTTAAAACTCACTATTTTCCTTCCCAGCCCAACCTGAATACATTCAATGAATAATCCATCTGCATTATTGTTCTAACTATACTGAAAGTTTTACAGACATCATGAGTAGCATTTCACTACTTAAAAAGGTGCTGTATGTATAGTTTCTTTATATAGCACCATTTATTTACAGTACGTAGTGCTTCACAGTAATACATGTGATGTAATATAACACAATGGGAATAAACTCTTTAGACATAAAAGTAATATTAGGAAAAGGAGTGGTATCCTTCTTAGCCCTTAATCTTAGTTTGTAAAAAATACATACATTATTAGTGTAACCCTCCCTGCCCGGCTTCCTAGGGAGGTTACATTGGTGTGGTGTGTATATGGCTACTCTGCAAGGGTTACCTTGACTCAGGGTGCTGACATTAAGGTAACATGATTGTTAAATAATGGGCGCCAGGAACTTTTATAGTACAACTGTCATTTCTGTCCCCAAAAACAGGGACCGCTCATATATATCTTGACATGTACATGGTTTTCATTCTGACGTACAGAAATACTTTTCTTCCATCATTGCCCACTCTTAACACTCTATTAGAGGTACTCTGACTTAGTTGCTTAGGTAGTTTTGGGACCCAGCCCCCCATGTCTCTCCGAAACCCTTAAAGTAGCGGTCCAACTATTCTGGGCCCCTACGGGAAATCCTGATAGGTCTCTTATTGCTCAAACCAGTACCATGCTGTCTGTTTTGGGGAACTGCCCCTTCCACACAGACTGAAGAACATTAATGCTGATCCGCAGTTAGAGCTGATCAGCAGCCTCCCGAGACCCGTCTTCCCAGAGGCCCTCTATGGCACGCCGTATTCCTTTTATTAAACTGTACAGGATTCCATTCCGTTTAGGGGGCTGCTTAAGGGGTACTGTCCCTATCTACAACGTAATGAACAGGGGGCTGGTCTATGCTATTACTTTACTAAGATTACATATCTACACTACCAAGGATCTGCTCTTCTGAACCTCCGGGAACCCAACCTTCCAGAACTCTTCCTTAAATAGCCGTGTGACATATGGATTCCCATAACAACCAAGGTGGGGCCCAGCATATACTAGTATTGCTAGTAACCCTTTAGGAGGGGGTTACATTAGAATACACATTGTGCAATTCAGAAGGAACACAGCAGCAATGCCTCAGCATAATGCAATAAAACCTAGTTTCTGTGACCGTTTTGCATATATCTCCGACTCATTTTATATGGCTGAATTTTTCAAGACAGTTGACCAAAGCTAGAGATGATGTATAAAGGAATGTCTGCAGTGCCATACAAGGCAGTACATTATTAGTATGTAAAAGCTTTTCCTATGAAACTTAGTATATACTTAAAAGTGCAGTTACTTACTACAGTATTTTACTTAAGTACAGCAACCAGATGTGTGCATTTTATACTACTTGCAAACACGTTTTCTAGCCAATGGCTGCGTTCCCCCACCCCCCCCCCCCCCCTGCATGAAATAGGTTTTTATAACCGTGTCGGTCCGGTTAAAACTATGCACAATGATGTGTAAAACGAATGAGTACTTCAATAGTGGATGCCATCTTTCTTAGTTGGACTGACAGAAGATACTTTAAGAGCAATACTCATCCTCAGCAGTACTGGTCTACACATTATTTGTACCAAAAACAAAAGCAGTGTGGATAAGCATCAGAATGGGGGGGAATATGCCAGTGAACAGAGATGTGATATGGTAAATGTAAGGAAAATGACATTAGAAACACAATAACTAATGACTTCCATGCTGCCAATGACAGAAGTAATTACACTCTGCTCATACTACTCGACCTCTGTGCAGCATTTGACACCGTGGACCACCCTCTTCTTCACATTCTCCAAACTCTTGGCATTCGTAACAAAGCTCTATCCTGGATCTCCTCTTACCTCTCCCACCGTACTTTCAGTGTCTCTTCTGCTAACACCTCATCTATTGACCTCTCTGTGGGGGTACCCCAGGGCTCTGTCCTGGGACCTCTCCTCTTTTCTCTGTACACTCTAGGTCAAGCGAGCACAAACTTTTGCTGCTGCACCCCCCGTCTTGCTTGCCCGGTTCTCGCCCCCCCACCTTGCATCCGCGTCAAACGACACTATGGGGTCATGTGACGTCATATGGCCCCGCAGTGTCATATGACGTGCGTTGCCATGGCGACGTGTCACACAGCCGGCTGAAGCAAGGTAAGTGGTGTTGCAGTGACCTCACGCGATCCCCCGGCATTTAATTAAAATACCTTGAGGATGAGTGCGGGGCCTCTGCAACCGCCCGCGTCCGCCCCACCCCACCCCCCCAGACAAATCTCCTGCCCCCCAGTTTGCGTACTGCTGCTCTTGGTGACCTAATCACATCTCTTGGGTTCAAATATCACCTCTATGCTGACGACACACATATTTACTTTTCAACCTCTGACCTTACACCTGCTGTACAGACCAAAGTTTCTGAATGTCTCTGCGATATCATCCTGCATGGCCCTTTGCCGACTTAAACATGACAAAAACAGAGCTCCTCATACTTCCTCCCAAACCTGACCCCACTGAACTTCCAACAGTAATGTGGAAGGAGGTAGTCATACACCCAGTAGCGCAAGCACGATGCAAAGGGGTCACACTCTACTCCTCTCTCACTATCTGTATTCTCTTCACGTATCTAAAACCTGTTGCTTTTTCCTCTGCAATATCACAAAGATACACCTTGTTGCTCGACTGCTAAAACTCTGACACAGGTCCTCATTCTCTCCCGTCTCAATTACTGAAACTTCCTGCTGTGCGGCCTTCCTGCCTCCCCTACAATTTATCCTAAACGCTGCTGCCAGAATCACTCTACTCTTTCCTAAATCTGTCTCAGTGCCTCCCCTGCTGAAATCACTCTTCTGGCTTCCTACATCTCAACCCTAATTTCTCGCTATGCACCATCCCGACTCTTGCGTTCCGCTCAAGGATGTCTTCTCTCTAGCCCCTTTGTAGCTAAAGTCCTCTCCCGCCTTAAACCTCTCACTAACTGCCCCGTATCTCTGGAATGCCCTTCCCCTTAATACCCGACTAGCACCCTCTCTGTCCACCTTTAAGACCTACCTTAAAACACACCTACTTATCGAAGCATACGAGTAGCTTCATGGCTAACATTCTACACCTGATACATAAAGCTTGGCACCTTGCAGACGCACTCACCAGTACGCCCTCCTGTCTCTGTATGTTCTTCCTACCAATTAGATTGTAAGCTCTTCAGAACAGGGACTGCTTTCCCTAAATGTTACTTTTATGTCTGAAGCACTTATTCCCATGATCTGTTATTTGTATTATTTGGTATTTATATGATTGTCACGTGTATTACTGCTGTGAAGCGCTATGTGCATTGATGGCGCTATATAAATAAAGACATACACACATACATAGTATGGTAAATGTAAGGGAAATATGCCATTAGAAACACATATGTAGTATGGTAAATGTAACTGAACTAGTGGCGGGGGTGAGAAAACAGAGGGAGAAGCTAATCTGGGGAATACCCTATGAAATTAAAGCAATTGTGTCATGTAGAACTGTTAATTGTCCGATAGGTTCGATTTGTGTTTCCAGTCCACCAAAAATGTTTTTTTAAGGGGGCTGCACTTTTATACCAGTACTGTTATTCTGTCCTTGTTCTCATACATACCATGGCTAGTATGCATTTGTATTTATATGGAGTAAAGAGCGTAAATCGCATTTTATGAAGACAATAAGATATGACACATGGGAATATAATAGTAAACATTACGATAGATGTCTGCAAGACCTTGTTGTGTGATATGTTTAGCTTGAAGAGCTTACATAGACGCCCACATTCTTCAAAATCCCTCATCAGCCGCATGGATTTGAAATAATCCGTTGACGGATTCAACTTTAATCTAAATCCGCAGAACATCTTAACATTGATATTTATATTCTCCTCCCATATTGAATCCGTAACCAGATTTGCAGATTCGGATTCTGAATCCGTCGGACAATTTTTAAGTAATAGGAGGGGGGGAGAGAAATAAAAAAAAAAATCTGCCTTTTAGAGACTGATCCGCGCGGGTGAAAAAATTCGGCCAATCTGCGGCAGATTCAAAGTCTGTCTAAAATTTCCAACAAGTACAGCTGAAACCCCTTATAACACTGTGCTTGGGGTCCAAAGAATCACATCGCGTTATAAGCGGATCGTGTTAGAAATAATGTACAATTGTATACAATTGTACAATAAAGTATTTAAGATACCAATAATCGTGTTGTAAAGTATTCATAAATACGAAAATTGGAAGCCATGCTTGCATCGTGTTATAAGCTGATTCGCATTATAACGGGGTTGAGCTGTATTATTTTTCCAGGTGCTCTGTAGGGAAGATTGCCCACATACTGTTCTGCAGTGCACTGCCATAACTCACAATAAATGAATACATTCTGCAAAATGCGGTGGGGGGGAAATGGAACTGGAGAAACAATGATTAAACATTTTGCAGAAATTACAAATAATTGTAATTATCCTAGTTTAATATAAAAAAAATATATATATTTTCACTAGTAGTCTCTCTCTCTCTGCATTATTAAATAGGTAAGCAAAGTAAAAAGGAATGACCGTGTTTAGGATGGGCAAGTTTGTATTACAAGATTAGAACCTGTGAAGCATTACAAATCTGTGACACACACACAGATAAAACAAGCAGCCCTTTGTGACACAGGCTAAGTAATTGTGCAAGGTGTATCCACACAACAAAGCAATATTCAGATGCTTCAAGTTTTTTAACCAATGTAGGAAATTCAAAAACCTCTTACATTATTCAGCAATTTCTTCTTAAACAAAATATATTTAAAAAAATATACGGCGAAACATTTTTTTACGAGAAAAAAATTGTTTAAAAAAAAAAAATTATGAGCATAGATGTCAACGTATAAAACAAAAAATATATTTTTATGATATTGCACTGAAAGTGTAAACAGAACTGTACAAAGCATTTGTAGAGTTTACAATCAAATGTGTGATATCTGGTGCCCAACGAGCTGACTGTGGAGTTCATTGTTTATGCAGAAATTAAGGCAATACATTTCGATAAAGATATTACACGTAAATGATTTGCTAAAAATCACCAAAACAGGATATTGAAAACAAAATACTTACTCGTCAAGTACAGCAAATGATGTAGCAACGGGGTGTTTCTGAAGCTTCAAGGGATTTTTCTTCTTTAAATTAACTTCTGCTAAACCGGTATCTTCATTAATTTTAACAGATGCCAAACGTACTATGAAAAGAGACCAAAAAACTCTTAGGACAGTATTCGTGGTAGGATTGATTAGTCTGGGGGTGTTTCACATTTGGAACAGTAAGTTTAACTAGTTGGCATAATAATGATTAGCTTGTAAGTCCATATACAGTACTTCCCAAAACAGCTCTATAGAATGCTCCGTCTATAAATCGACGGTCAATTATAAACTGCATGGAATGAAGAGACTTGTATTCAGTCTTTCATTTTCTACCATCCTAAGTGAAAGATATTCTGCAAATTAGCTACTGTGCAGAATGCTTAAAAGTTCCATAGAATGTTATGTTAATTAACCCTGTAAAATCCCGCTACAATGAGCTGCTCAGCAAAGGGTTAAAATAACACTCTATAACGCCACTGCATAAAAGTTAATGTTTACCAATTGTGCTTCTCAAATCACACGTGGATCTGACCTCATAGTGATACAGATTAAAAGTGCAATCCTTCCTGGGATCAGAATAAACACATACGGTTGTTGATGCCTTAAAAACTAAAATCTACAATCTATATTAAGTCTGAATTGCAATAATATTGTTTGTGATCTCCTCCTTCTGCAACAACATTGTCAATTCAAACGTCTGACTTAAATGGCAATTGATTATGAAAGTACGGTATTGTTAGACAAGATATGAAAGTGGAGGGCAACAAGTTACATAAGATTAGAATTAATTTCTTCACATGAAATAAATAAGTACAATTATGAGGGTAATTGAACTTTCCTAAGAAAATCAATTACACTTGTACATGTTTCCTTTAAATAAACAATCCGCCTTGCAAAACAAACAAAAATGTAAACAAATACCTTCAAATGCGTATAATGGGTTCTGAAATCGTTCTTTGTGACCTTTTAGTTTTATATGCTTTTAAACATCGCAGATAAACAAGCAAATTCAAAGTGTGTGTGTGTGTGTGTGATGCAGAACCCAGCTTTCAGAAGTCAGTAAGTTTAACATATACTGTAGGATGAATTTCAAATGTATATAGGTAGAGTCTGAAAAATACCATGAAGGGTAACCAGTGCAGAAAACGTCGCTCGTCCACTCGTGTACCCAGTTCTGGAAAGACCAGGGGTGCAGAACTCACTCTGATTCCAAAACCGCGTTTGTTGAGCACGACTTCGGGAAAGCAAAGCGGTGATTGTCAGCATTGCCACCCATGCTGTTTTTGTGTCCCTCTGTCTTTCCATAGCTCATCACCCCTAATTTTTCTCATTGTGCCGGAGTGGATTTTGTGAGCACTGTGAATAGGGATGAGTGATTTCTCACCAACTATATAAAACCAAAAAAAAGTTATCCATTTCCAAGCTTACCATTTTTTAAAGCTGCAACCAAAGCACATGTACAAGCATCAAGAAGATTTCCATCATAATTGAGGCAGATGAGGTCACAGTATAGAACCCACACCAGCTGAGAAAAGGAAACAGGGAAACAGGGTATGGTTGATACATTCTGTATCGGATTTTCTATCCTGTCACAGAACCAGAACATACTGTCCCGGCCAGCTTTATTCTAAAGCTTGCCGGGTGTAATGCGGGCTAACCTCGGGGCTTTTCTCCGTTTGAAACGGAGTTTCCCGCGCGGCGGCCGCTTCAATAGCTACGCGCTAATGGCGCTAATTATTGAAAGCGCCCGAGGCGCGGGAAAACCGGCCGAAAACGGCCGAAGATTGCCGCGCGCCGTCCGCAGCTATTTTTAACTTGCGGAGGACGCCGCATTAGATTAAAGCTGGCCGGGACAGTATTTTACAAATCCCCCACTAATGTATGCTTGGTTTCTTCAGTTGTAGATATTCTTCATAGTGACCCCTGTATTTAAACGTCAGTTCTGTTGAGCTTTCATAGTTCATATTAAGAAAAGATGTCTTGGGTGTCAAAAGCTCTGTATGCACCATCATGTTATACCATGATGAACCCTTGTTGGTCCATTAACCTATAATAAAGCTACCCTTCTCCAAGACAAGTATAGCTGTAGGAGACATATATTTAATTATTCTTTATGCATTTACAGTCTTCGACTGCTTTTTACATACTATCATCTACCATACTTATTAAGTAAAATCTTTGACAAAGCAATCTCATTCTTCCCCTATTTGTTAGTATTTTCTGAGCTGTATCCCAGTACAGTATTATGTTTGTATTTAATACTGCACTGCTGGTAACAGTTTGGCCAATCCATGGGAGCGAGACTCCTGAATCAGAGCAAAATTATGACCCATGTGTTTTCTTACTAATAAACACAATTACTTATATATTTATCATGCATTACACACAAAACATGCAAGTGTTAAATCAAATCAATTACCTAAACAAATAAAATCATTCTGCATATATGATATTAGCATCAACTCCAAAAAGAAAGTTGACAAAAACAGTTTGTTTCAACTAGTGACCCAGTTTAGGTGACATCCATACCTTTCCGTTTGCAATGCACAAGTCTTGTTTATGTATCATCTGTGAACTAAACAAAACACAAACTGCTCGTTACCAAGAGCTATGTTCAGACTTTTAATTAACAACCTGCCAACAAATATTCAATCTAAAGAATCTTACTTCTCAATAACATCTGCAATGAACTGACTGGCCACTTGAGCCTCTTCTCCTGGAGGACCAGGGCGAAATCGTGATGAACACAAGGGTGGTAGATCCACGTTGGGAACTGAAAATACATATTAGTGCTGTGTTGACCTGGTTAAAAAACTAGATTATATGTGGTTATTACATCAGTTTTATTCAAGGACCAATATAGCTATAGCTAATCAGTTAACTTTAACTAAATTACCATACTATTGTCACTGTCGTCTTTAGAAGTAAAAACAGCAATAATGTGTCCTAGAAACATTATTTACTTTTAAAGACTAGAGGCAATCCAAGCCGCTATTCTTTTTTTTCCTTTCATTTTTTAAATACAGAATGTAAGCATGGGAGGTGAAATTTCAGCTCAGGTGACCCCCTGCTTCCGGGGATACTTACCTCCATAGTGAATGCCGGCAGCCATTCCAGGGCTCACTATGTGTCTGCTTTTCAAAGCTCCCGGGCTCTGCGGGCCAATAGGAAGCCGTGACGTCATCAGGTTCGGCTTCCTATTGGCCCGCGTGACGAGGAAGCTGAAAACTGCAGATATAACGGCACACCCCTTTGGAGGCAAGTAGCTGAAATTAATGGGTTGCAGCTCCCGAGACCCCCTGTTTCAAACTTGCATTAAAAAAACGGCTTGGATTTCTCCTTTAAATGGAAATAGCCGTGTTAGTCCAGTCGCGACAGTTCAGAATAAATGAGTACTTCAGTATTAGGTGATACATTTCTTATTTGAAATAACTGATATAAGACAAGCTATCCAGATTTCTCACTATCCTGTTCATCCATCTATTGCCCATGCTAATCCGTCTCTACCTCATCAGTCTTAGGCCAAGGCCCCGGTCACGCCGCTGTAACGCGCGCCCGCGATATTGGCGGCGCGTTGAGCCGATTCCCTGGTCTGCAGCTCACTGCAGGAGGAGAGACCGGGGGGCGTGGTGGGGGAGTGACAGGGGCGCGGCCATGACGTCACCCGGCAGGTTCGCCCTCATTGGCTGAACCGCCAGGGGGCGTGCCTAATCGCTCGACGCGAGTCCTGCTCTCGCGCGAACGCTGCGGCCCCCCTCGCAGCGGGCCCGGCGCCATTGAGGGGAGGGCTCTCGTGCGTGCAGCGTCCGCCACAGCGGACGCTATAGTAGGCAGCGGGGGCAAGGCCTTAGGCCATGCTTATAGTAGCGGCTACGACGACGTGCTCACGACTGCTGACGTCACACGTCGCTGAAGCGATTGTTGCTCTGAGGTGCAGGAGATCTTGGGAAAGCGATACGGGGCATGGCGGAGGAGTGGCCCGTGATGTCACACATGCGGTTCGCCATTATTGGCTGAACTACTTCACGTGACATCACGCGGCAGCCGCACACAAACTCAAAATCAACTGACTTCAGCGATTTTAGTCGCCATGTCGCTGCGCAGCGCCATCACGGTCGCACCCACTATGGCCACCCGCGAAGGACTTCAAGTACTTGTGACGGCGCTGTGCGCTGTCGCCACTACTATTAGTGCGGCCTAATACAGGCATACCCCAGTTTAAGGACACTCACTTTAAGTACACCCGCGAGTAAGTACATCTCGCTCAATAGGCAAACGGCAGCTCACGCATGCGCCTGTCAGCACTTCCTGAACAGCAATACCAGCTCCCTACCTGTACCCAAGCTGTGCGCAAGCGGGGAGACTATAGAGCCTATTACACATGTGTTATTTACATCAGTTATGCACGTATATGACGATTGCAGTACAGTACATGCATCGATAAGTGGGAAAAGGTAGTGCTTCACTTTAAGTACATTTTCGCTTTACATACATGCTCCGGTCCCATTGCGTACGTTAATGCGGGGTATGCCTGTATTGTTATCTTGATTTTTACATCTGTGTTAAACTCATTGAATATTCTGTAAATCAGTATTGCTGACCTGAGTAAGAACTCTCGAAAGCTTGTCTAATATCATCAACTGTTAGTCCAAATAAAAAAGGTATCACCTAATACTGAAGCACTACAAATTAAAGTAAATTCAGTTCAGAAAATAAGTAATGTGTCAGATACAAAAGGCAATATGTGTACATTGTGTACGTTGATGCAACTGGTCATTTGAATCAAATGAGCAAATGTACTTTGTATGTAATACATTTATTGTTTTTTCAGCTGTAAAGCATGTTCATAATCTTATCTGTTAAAGTATGTCGGTATTTAGAGACATTTGATCTATGTACTCTTTAATTATTGTAACAATCAATAAGACTGATCGAAACAATCATTGAATAAGTTTCCAGAAACAAATATAGCTTGGCAAATCACATAGTTATAACACCGCATGTGTCCAGTTCTCAGTGCACGGGGCACGAGGAAATAGAGGCAGAGAAGACAAATACAGTTGAGGATTTAAGCGGGACTATAGATTTGTCTTGCCTGGAGTCAGTGAAGAAAGGTGTATTTGGAAAGAGCTCTGATGCCAGTATTTCCAATCAGTACAGAAAAGTCACAGACTGTGGCATGTGTTCGTTTAATTCACTGGTGGCCATGAGAAAAGAACAAGAAACAATAAAAAATGGCTTTCCAGCTACTGCACCAAACCGTAGCCTCACGTTTCGACGGTATCATTTACTCACCAACATATCCCTTATTGTGAGCATCAGGTAGGGGAGCAGCAAACTCCTACAAATTAAAGAAATACATACAATGTAATCTATTCGCTGTAAAATGTGTTTTTTTTTTTTTTTTTTTTTTAAAGAAGAATTATTGTTGAATGTTACTGGATTTCTGATGCAAACAGTTCCGTTATGACAATCTCTTCACTACAGGACCAATTGTATTATACCGAATTAGAGGGACTCACTGGAGTACATAAAACATGCTTAAAATGTATTGTATTTATTTTTTTTTAACTAAAAAATATATTGTCACATTGCCAAATACAACTTTGAAATAACTAACATATGTCTCTAAAGTAGTAACTAGCCACTGACTACAATCCGCAATCGTTCAAAAAAAACAATATATTTTTGTTTTTAAAGCTTGCCAGGTTGTCCCCCATGTTTGATCTGACGAATCCCGACATCCGCGGATGTTCCAGATTCATGGGATGTGTGTATTATTTTGTGCCGGTGTTTGACACAAAACTATTAATCTAGCTGCCTGGTCACCAATAGAAACCTGAAATGTAATCATTGCATATTCCTTTTCCCCACCCACGGGTCGAGCTAAATAAGAGAGGATATTTTCAATTTAGGAGAAAATATTCTCCTCTCACCCCAAAGGGAGTAATAGCCAAAGGAGTGAGTAAAGGCAGCGAGTCTGCTCTGAATCCCGGAGCCAACTCATTATCTCCCTGTGCCTCAGGCAAGCTCTAAGGGGCAGGGACTAAGGCTTGGGTCGCGCTGCATCCGGCGGGCACGCGTCTGCGTGCCCACCACTCACCAGCTCCTTACTTCCTCCCTAGTCGGCCCCAGGCTCACTACACACTGTGACGCGTCAGCCAGCAGGGGCTACAATAGGATTGTGATCCTGAGCGTCGACACGTCACGAGGTGTGGCAGGGAGCCAATGATGAGGGGAGATCGCAGGCAGGGGGGTGAATCCTTCCTCAACCATGCTCAGCCCTCAATGCTGGACGGAGGGACGGACGGACGGACACACACACAACACACACCAGAAAAAGTGCATCATGGCCACGCCTCCCCTGAAAATGGCTCCCTACAGACCGCGGTGAAGTGCCGTGCACGCACCGCTAGGACGCAAGGCGGGCATGTCGGCGAGTGCAGCAGAGCCTTAGCCTAAGGGGACTTAATGTGCCTGCCACATTTTACAGTATGTACAGTGCTACACACATTGCCAGCGCTATATACGAGTTACGGATCAGGTGATTACACTCCCGGCCCCCACAAAAACATGTAGCATGGATTGCTGCTTTAACCAGTTTAACTGAAATTTCATATTACTTACCGCTTTAATGCCACATATTACAGTACAATTCCCAAGCTTCACTAAAGCTGAACCATCTGCTGTGGTAATAGAACCTAGAATGAAATACATCAATAACATCAATATATTAATCTACCAGCAAAATGATCAATCAAAACCCAGGACTAGCATCATCTATTGTACATGTATATTACCACCCAGGGCTAGCATCATCTATTGTACATGTATATTACCACCCAGGGCTAGCATCATCTATTGTACATGTATGATATTACTACCCAGGGCTAGCATCATCTATTGTACATGTATGATATTACTACCCAGGGCTAGCATCATCTATTGTACATGTATGATATTACCACCCAGGGCTAGCATCATCTATTGTACATGTATGATATTACTACCCAGGGCTAGCATCATCTATTGTACATGTATGATATTACCACCCAGGGATAGCATCATCTATTGTACATGTATGATATTACCCAGGGTAGCATCATCTATTGAACATGTATATTACTACCCAGGGCTAGCATCATCTATTGTACATGTATGATATTACCCTGGGCTAGCATCATCTATTGTACATGTATGATATTACCACCCAGGGCTAGCATCATCTATTGTACATGTATGATATTACCACCCAGGGCTAGCATCATCTATTGTACATGTATGATATTACCACCCAGGGCTAGCATCATCTATTGTACATGTATGATATTACTACCCAGGGCTAGCATCATCTATTGTACATGTATGATATTACCACCCAGGGCTAGCATCATCTATTGTACATGTATGATATTACTACCCAGGGCTAGCATCATCTATTGTACATGTATGATATTACCACCCAGGGCTAGCATCATCTATTGTACATGTATATTACCACCCAGGGCTAGCATCATCTATTGTACATGTATGATATTACCCAGGGCTAGCATCATCTATTGTACATGTATATTACCACCCAGGGCTAGCATCATCTATTGTACATGTATATTACTACCCAGGGCTAGCATCATCTATTGTACGTGTATATTACCTGAACTGACAGAAAATAAGGCAACACTAATACACCGCGCTGAAAAGCGAAAATTCAAGAATCAGGTACTTCCCTTCCGTGTCAGCTGCTTTTTACCATAGATATAACTATGCCCAAGTGCCTGAGGCATCAAACAATGTAGTTCAGGCTGTGGGACTCATTGGCCGGGAGATGAAAAATCTGCGAGCGCAATGAAGAGTGACTGCGCGGCAGATTTTTCAAAAGACAAATCATTGTTTTTTCTTGCGGCGACCGTGTCACGTGAGCGGTTCAGCCAATGAGGGCGAACTATGCAGGTGACGCATCCGCCACGCTTCCCCATCGCCTCCATCTAAAAGTGCACACACCGCTCGGGCGACAGGCGCGCGCGTCTATTATACACGCAGCCTAATGCACACAATCTGTAGAGGAAGTAAAAAGTTTAAAATGTAAGATTTTAATTTCTCAATGTGACGAATAACGGACTAAACAGCAATAACCTTTCACAATTGCAGTTTGTAAAATGGGATGTTAAAATCCTCAAATATCTCAATTCAAATAACTAAAATGCAAACAGGAAGAGCCCATCACACCCAGCAATGTTACTGTTGTCTGTAATAGTGTGCATGCAATTCAGATTCAACAAGGGGTGTTAAATCAGCAAAAATAACAGGAATAGGTGGTCTTATTGCTGAGATTTGGGTAGCTGTGTGATAGAAGTATATATTTTTTAAATAAGTTTGAAGCGGGTGGTCTCTTGAGCTCGACCGCGTCGATTTCACTTGAGGGACCCCGTTTCCGAGATAATTATCTGCGTAGGTGCTAACGGTAGGAGCCGTGACTGGGTTCACAATATGGCGGTTTAAAAGTCCTGTGGGCCAATAGAAAGCCAAAACGTCATCCCTTGTGACTTCCTATTGGCCTGCGTGATGCGAGAGCTTTAAACTGCGCACAGATACTGGCAACTAATACTGAGTTAAGTATCTCGTGAAGCAGGGGGTCCCAGGAACTGAAATCAATGCGGTTCATCTCAAAAGACCCCGATTGAAATGTATATATATTTTTTTTACAGTGGGTCCAGGAGTGCTGCTTTCAGTATTTCTTTGTTTTAACAACTAGCTATGGATCTTCATAACATAGTATTTATTCTAGAATATATCACACATTTACCTTACTCCCTCTCACTTAATATAGATCAACTTTCCATGCAGTAATTTTTTATATGTTAAGTTAAAGAACTGACCAACATATTTCATTTGCAAAAGCTGAATGTCACCAGTTGAATCAACAGAGTTATGCTGTATATAATAATGCAATTGAACATGTATCCATTTGATTGGCTGCAAGCTGCATATAGCCTATATTCTGCTTAGCAATATGTAAAATATCGGCACTCTAAACTAATTCTGCAAGGAAGATAAATAAGGAGCACTTTTCTCCAGAGCATTTTACAGGCACAACCTACCGGAGACTCTCACAGCCACCACCAGTTTAAGTTCTTTCAAATCTAAAGCTGTCTCACATTTTAATCTGGTCTGTAACTGCTACATAAGCCGATAATATATATTTTCTTTAACGGTGCATGCATTATCTTGTATATAATGTATACCCTGTTCACTTATGTAACTGTATTTGTAACCATGTATTATTTGTCCTAACTCTATGCCCAGGACATACTTGAAAACGAGAGGTAACTCAATGTATTACTTCCTGGTAAAATATTTTATACATAAATAACTATATACGGTCATAGACCATGCATTAGGTGTTACTGCCATCAGGAGAATACTTGGATTGTGATGCCAATTTAGAGGACATATTAAAATCATTTATCAATGACGGGATAAGACATTTTGACACACAATTATTTTTGTTTTGATCATGAGTATTTCCTCCAGATATGCGGCACAGCGAATGGCACCAGGTTCGCACCAAGTTATGCCAACATATTTATGGGGAGGTGGGAAGATGATCATATTTGGTCGAACAACCTACATTGTGCGAACCTGGTGCTTTGGAAACGCTACATCGATGATGTGCTGTGTATCTGGAAAGGAACTATAGAAGCCCTGGAAAGTTTCAAATTGTATTTTAACACAAACACATGGAATTTAAAATTTACATTTAATAGTAATAGCACAGTTATAGACTTGTTGGATTTGTCATTGTTCATTGAGGGGGGGAACACCACAACCCTAGGTGGATACAAAAAATATTCCGATGGGACAATTTTTGGGAGTAAGATGGAATTGCTCTTAAAAACACATCTTTGAAGAACAAGCAATTGATCTAAAAAAGACATTTCTAGAAAGAGATTATTGCAAAAGAGATGTAACATTAGCTCTGGAAGCTGCAAGTAAAATAAATAGAGAGGAGCTCTTAATTGGGACTAAAAAGATTGATGCAAAAAAGAGTGACAAAACTGAGTTCATTCCATTTGTCACCAGATATAATGGAATGGCCCCTAGAATCAATAAAAACCTAAACAAACATTGGGAATTCTTGCTAAGAGATAAGACACTTAGTACTTTTCTAACGAAAAATCCCCAAATTGTTTATCAAAGGGCAAGGAATTTCAAATCTACGCTTGCATCCAATTGCCCCATCAATTCCATGAAAAAGAAAGATGTTATGTGGCTTAGGGATTTGAAGGGATATTATACTTGCCCTAGCTGCATAGGTTGTAAATTCAGTGTTAAATGTAAACAATTTAAGTCAAATGTTACAGGAAAAGTGTGACATTGAATCCTTCATGAACTGTAAAAGTAAGTTCATAGTGTACCTCTTAGAATGCCCATGTGGGTTGCAATATGTTGGAAGAACGGGCAGACCACTCAAAAGACGTCTGGCCGAACATGTGTAGAATATCAAAAGAGGTTTGGAGACACAGTGTCTCTAATCACTTCAAGATTAGACAGTCAGAATCCAGAGGGCTTGATAGGGGGGCGACGCGACCATCTTAACCTTATATCCAGAGGCGAAAGTTTCTGGATATATACCCTAAAAACATTGGCCCCAGAGGGCATGAATATAGAGTTTGATTTGGCTTCCTTCTTAAAAAGGGAAGCAAGTCAACCTTTATATATTGCCATATTGAAGCAGTCCAAGATATCCAGATTTCCCACATAATGTTTTATTATGTTGTAATATAAACAAGGTATTTTATTTTGCCTTTTTTTAAAAACGTGTTTTATGCACATATAAGGCGTTTTATTGATATTATTATGCACTTGTGTTTACTACCATGCCTTATATAAGAGCCATAGAATAAGAATTATGAGCAGTATCCACGTCATGCATATGTTAGTGTATGATTAGCTATAATGAGTGAGCTCGTCAGCTGTGCCCATCCCCTTTGTACAGTATCTGTCAATTAAGGATGCTTAATAGGTTAATGGACTTTTTAGGCTTTATAAAGCCCTCGGACAGTGAAGCTCCAATTACCCTTGATGAAGTGACAAAGTGTGTCACGAAACTAGTAGGGTGGAGCTTTAACCATCTGCATACGTCGAGACCGGAGCTGAGACTCTTAGCAGTGACGTCATCGGAAAGGTGTCAAGTGGAGTCACGGCTGCGAGACGACATTTTCGTGTAGTGCAACTTAACCAAAAATACAAGTGTAATTTTGGTCTGTGCACAAAATAAATGTAAATTGTACTATACTATGCACTTTTTATCTATTTATGGGTAAAACTTACCTGTTGGAGAGCGTGGGAGATCAGAGGACCCAGCTGTTTGGCAAACACAGTCAGAGGCATTTAAATACACACACTTTCTGCTTTTGACCTACCAGATTGCTGCAAGTAGGAATACTGCGCAATGGTCTGTCTCTTTTGATTTTCTCCACAGACTCACCATCATCTGGATCAAGTATCTGGATATCCCCTTGATTAACAAGACTGGTTTTCATACCTTATCTTGGGACTGGTACCGTAACTGTTGCTGTTTTCATTGCGCCAGGGACTTGAATATCTTTGTTCTACGTTTTCTCAGAATTATTTGTTCTATTATTCTTGAAGATGCTCACGCTCAAAATAAATATCCTGCCCCACCGTATCCTAATGCTTACCAACATTTATTGTTGTTGTCCTAAATTCACCCAACTCACGACCATCTGGCCGGCAACTCTCCTTCTGAAAAATAAAAAAAAAACAAATGAAAAACAAACGTAAATAATGTATCCTAAATAAAAAGAGCTTCTCTTAACGTTTTATAATGTCTCGTCACTCACCAGAAACTTTCTGTAATACTCCAACGGTTCCACTGTTCTGCAAAGAAAAGAAAAAAAACATAGCGTGTGTGCACAACACAGGTAAATTATACAGCTCAATTCCATCATTTTAATAAGACTTTGGACAATAATCATATAAATTAAATTGTAAGCGCCTCGGAGCAGGGACTCCTCTTCCTAAATGTTACGTTTGTCTGAAGCACTTATTCCCATGACCCGTTATCTGTATTTGTTATTTATAGGATTGTCACGTGTATTACTATTGTGAAGCGCTATGTACATTAATGGCGCTATATAAATATAGACATACAGTACAAGCAAAGGAGACAATACTCGCTGTCCCAAAGACCCTTGTAATTTATTTGGTGGTACTTTAGGTCCTCAGAGAGCAAACTGGTCGCAAGGTAGGTTGACAAAGTCACGCTAGTTAAAACCGTGTAGACTCAGGTTATCTGGAATCGGCAGACATGGTCTCCAATGACTTCCTTGCGAAAAAGCCAATCGATCATAGGGTCGTTGTAGAGGTAAAAGTCATTAACTACATTCTTTGAGTACTGAGGAAAAGGCTATTAAATGTTCTTTTTGCCTGAAGCCACTCTGTATTTAAAAAGGAAGGTATTTTGATACGACAAGTTCGGAAGATTAGGTGTCTTTAATAAGTGATTCAATACAAATATCAAGAAATTCCATGTCAGGAAGTGCACTTAATGAGTTTTACCTCTATGACGACGGTATGTCCCCCGTAAAGGCCGAGTAATACATGCGTTTCAGTGAGGTCATCACTTTTACTGATGGAATATTTGGCAAATGAGTTGCCATTAATAGTGACAGGCACAGCATGCAAGCTCCCCAAACACATTTTGTACCAAATACTTTGTTTTCACCAATCTGGATTTGGTCATGCGTTCTACCAAATTAATCTAATTGGTCAAAACTAGATATTTGGTGCCTTTAAAAAGAAATCAGGTGCTTGAAGTAATTTTACATAGCAAAGGATAATCAGACTTTCATAAACTATTAGTTACTACAGTAGTGGGACTGACGTTCTTGTTAGCATCACCCGGCGATAAGCTAATTAGGTACTTGGATGTCATTTTATGTCAAAGGGCCAATTAGGAGAGGGGGTATTAATCAAGGGAAATGCAGTTTAAAATATAGTTTGCAATCAATAGTTTAAAAGTATAATCCTACCTACTTGGAATCACAATCTATAATAGGCCTTTCAGTGATGGCTACATTTTAAATAATGTGTTGTTCACTATATATTTATATAAATAGTGATGTTTTATAAGAAAGTACAAGATTGTTAATGCATACAACTACTGACGGTTAGGCCCCGCAAGACTACAGGTCAGAAAATGTCCCAAGGGACTCAAATCTTGGTGACAATATTTATGTATAGCGATAGAATAATATTTTGCACTGATTTGGTGGCCCTGAGTTTCAGCTATATGATGTTCTCTATGCTTAGCCAGAAACTACACAGTGCATCACAGCTCATTGGTAATGTTGCTGCCATCGGAGCAGGTTCGCATCCCATTGTCGGGGATTTGACACTGTGCCTCAAGCACCAACATTAGATTGTAAGCTCTTTGGGGCAGAATCGCGTCTGCAACTCACACACTTATGTACATAAGTGTGTACATAAGGTGTGCACAAGTTCCATCTCTTTTCTACTGTCATCACCGTGAGGGTAATTACTTTTGCACCATCAAAGTTTCCTGGTGGCAAAATGTGCCCAAAATGGTGCAATACAACAGCAACAGATTTACCAAATATAAAACACATTTGGAAGTGATGGATTCATGAGGGTTGCAACCCTCCAGTCTGCTGGTACTGTGTGTGCAGCACCCCACCCAAACAGTTGCTGCCCTCCTGAATGGACTAGTTGTGTGGTCAATCTGGTTCCTTTTTACGCCAGGCAGACTTTGCTAAACAGCCACCTCTGTATGTAAGAAAGAAGGAAGCCCCCTGGCTTTCTCAGTGGGGGGAGTGGAGGTGTACACGGTTCGCTCACTTGAATCCAGCCGCCATGCCTCAGCCTCCCACATGTAGCAGGGATCCTGCAATAAGCGGCGGTTACGGACAGGTAAGTCGGTGTGTACAACAGCCGCGGAGAGGACCCCTCACAGGGAGCAGGGAGCGTGCTGTTGCATAGGAAGCTCAAGTACAGATGCACGTGTGATGCCTAAGAACAACATGATACACGCATCACGTGCAAAGAGAGGCCAGCATGAGAGCCAGGCAATGTCCAGCCTGTGCCATGCGCCCTCTGCCGGAGGCTGGCGGGACATACAGCTAGAAAATGTGCCCTGGATTTTTGTGTCTACTTTTCCACTGAACATGCCACATATTGTACATGCCACATATCATAATTAAGAATTAAGCAAAGTAGCTGAAGTTTAAATACAATTGCATTACTAATACTTGCAATTGAAACCGCTTTCTTACAATGCTGTCAGCATTTCCTCTGTAAAAAAAAAACTTGATGTTTATGAAATGATTACAAATATATATATATATATATATTTCAACTTTTTTGGTTCCAGGGTCATAATTGTAATCTAAAAAGGAAATTCTGTCTAGTCCTTTACTTCACATGAGTGTATTAACATGCAGGTGCCCAGTGTGCTATCTCTACATACAGTATTGTTCCCTAATCCTCCACAGCACAATTCATCACTGCATCTTTCTGTGCTGCATATTGCAGCTTTGCAGTGGTTTCGAACAAGTCCTGCAATGACTACACATAGCACTAGGGAGAGGCAGATGTTGAACTGGATTTGAAAAAAATGAGTACTGTATAATAATGTAGCAGACAACATATTTTCCTCCTAGTTCCACAAGAACACGATCACAGGCAGCATCTCTTTCCCACATCCCCCCACCAGGTGGCGCTGCCCAGTTGGAGTAATGGTGCAGAGACATCAGAGCTGCTCCTCTTGGCGCACAATGCTTTTCTGATCACACACAGAGACTTCCGCATAGGTGTTTGTGTGTAATAGGTTCCGGCAAATACAGTGAGCCTCTCTCCACATAACCGGAAGAGCTGTGCCGCAGTTAGTCTGTGCTGCACATTGCACTGACAGGCTGCACAGAGTGTTCCTGGCGGTGAGCGACAGACATGGTCTGACCATGCACCTCTGCTGTGTGTATGAGCTCTGTGCGCTCCTCGCTGCACTGGCAGCTGTCCTGTTCATTCTGGTGAGTGGAGTAACATTGTGCAGACAGACATCTCTGAGCTCCCTACACATACAGTACATATGTTGAACTAAGTGCTATACTTTTAATGTAATGTTACTGCGGCTGGTAAGCCCTCTTCTGTGAAATACTGCGGCTGGAGCATATTTTCCACTGGTTTATGCTATTTACGAAAGCGAGTCATATTTTATTTCTATGCAAAGCAATAGAAAGAAAAAGAAAGTAAGCCTGAAAATTAAAAGTTCTGGTTCTTTGTATTCCTTATTTTTATTATTATTTTGATTATCATAACCATCATTATTAAAGCTCATAAAATATAACCTACCTGCAGCAGTTTACCATAGGGCCCAGCGTAGGAAAGAGCGCATCTGCCTAAGGCTGCGGCTAGGCAGGGAGCTGGCGCTCGTGCGCTGCGCCCTGCTCAGCCTGGCAATTCGTGGGCTTGTGGCCAAGATGTCACGGAGCTGGTTCGCCCTCATTGGGTGAATCGCTCACGTGACGTGAGAGCAGATAAAATTTTGCTTGCTAGGCAAGCAGGTAAGGGCCATGCATGCTCAGGTGCTGCTCACCCTGGCCACACACATTGCCGCAATGTGTTTCATCGTGGCCAGCGTGAGTACGCCCGCTCAGCGCCACCCTGGACAAGGGTAAGGACCGCTTACGATGCTAAGTTATCAATCAGCACTCTGCTTCCTGAACTTGTGCCCTGCAAGTGTTTTGCATAGTGCTGTGCAGGGCATTGTGGGCACAACTTTCATCGACAGCTCTGCATTGACACATTGACAGCTCTGCTTCTGAAGCAGTTCTTCGACAGCTGTGGCCTTTCATTGCCAAATCACCCCCAGTTTTACACTCGTCCTGGACAAGGGTTTTTTATTTTATTATTTTATTCAAGCCCTGATTATTATTTACATTCAATTATAATGTACCAACATATCCTGCAGCGCGATACAGTGGGGCTGTGAAGACAACTAGTTACACAATGATAATATGAACATACTCTGGTGCAGTAGGTAAGGATGGCCATGCTCCAAATAATTTATAATCTATTCTATATCACTTTGATGGGTGCACATTTATCTTTTTCCAACTACAAATATGATTCAGTTTTATATTTTTTTGACTACGGTTAAATACTGTACATGCCACTGGTGTTCTATATCTATACTGTTTTTCCTTTTAGCCTGCTGTTCAGTTTATGTAACAGGAGCATTCCTGTCCCTGCTTATAAATATGCTTTACAAAGTGGTGACTGCATGTGGAGGTTAGGTAGCAAAAAGAATTGTTCAGCATTTACTATAAGCTGGGAGGGTACCCAAACTTCTTAAAATAGGTCCCACAGAAACAATCTTTTTTTGGGGGGGGAGAGGGGTGGATTCCCATTCTGTGTTTGGTGCAGAAGCAAGATAATTAAGGATTGGTGCCCAAAACCATTTATCTGAATGGATCTATAGAAGCTCCTCTACATAGAGATCTTCTTATCTGTGTGACTGTTAAATGTTCTTTATAGTCCACATTGGCCATCTGTCTGTTTAGAGTTGCTGTGTATTTATTCTAAGTACAAGCCATGTCATACCAATATGTCAAATGTATTTTTACAGGTCCTTGTAATAGCTCATGTAACTGCCAAGAAAATGCCAAATCTGCACCGTTTTGAGGAAGAGAAATGTTTTATTGCCAGCAAAGGTGAAAAAGAGCTGTTCCCTAGTATCCATGACCTCCCTACAAAGGAGCTCTCTGTTGTTGTCCCTTCTTACAATGAGGAAGCACGGTGTAAGTATGATTATGGTTTCAGCGCTAAGCCCTTATAAATAATGGGCCAGAATTCCATTTGCGTTCCTGATGAAACAGTCCATGGCTTATATAATAGTTGTTGCTGATAGTCAGTGTTCGACAAACCTATACATTTGCTCGCCCCGGGCGAGTGGATTTAACATCGTGGCGAGCTCCTATTGGCCCAAGCAGCACACGTGTGGTACTAGGTGGCGAGTAGATTTTTTTGGTTCGGCGAGTAGATTTTTTGGTGATTTGTCGACCACTGCTGATAGTGATAACTTTATTTTGAGTTCTTTATCAATACTATTAATACATGAGCTCTTGAGAATGTATATGGCATGAACAACATGTACTAATTGCAGAGAAAAACCTCAAATCATGTTGGTGGTGGTACATTTGCCCGTGCCGTGCAGGCCTTTCTGACGTTCAATGGGTTTAAAGGTATATCCGGCATGTAAGACAAACTCTTGTGATTTTTCCAGGCCCAATTTCCAACTCGAAACAGCCCATCACATTATCACACATTTGCTGATGTAAAAAGAATGCCACCATGATTTTATATCATATGGTAACCAAATTTTTTTTACTGTGGGATGGTATTTATTTGCTAGTGAGATTCTGACGGAAAAAAAAACTCAACGAAAAAATGCAACACTGAAACCCCAGACATTTATGGGAAACATTTGGTCATTTCAGACATTAACGCCTCTGCAGGTGTCTCGAGCTCTGCAGATTTTTATTTAATTAACGTGCATCTTCAATGCTCAATAACGTAACGTAAAGTTCTTTTTTTTTAAGGTGGGAAGAGCATTGCGTTACCTATAATGGACGTTACAGTGGATATTTACATGCAGTGACTTGTATATCTTCCCAAACACTTCTTTTATTCAATACATGGAGAGATACCTGTGAACAAAACTGAACACACCTTAGATACCTGGAAAATATACTCACTTGGATATGCAAAGTATATTCAAAATACAAAGGTGTCCCAGAAAAGCTCTACTACAAGAGTACGTCTGAAATATGCAATAAGTTTTAATGAGAACACAAGGAAAAAAATGATTTGGAGTTGCACATCACATTGGAAACAGTCTTAGGGACCGGGAGTGGGAAAGGGAGACAAGGTGATGACACACTACAAAAACAAGGGGGGAAACACACTAAAAGGAGGAGGGTATGTAAGGGGGGCAACGACCGTTTCGAGGTACTAACCTCTTTCTCAAGTCCATTCCCTCTGATCCAAAGCGACCCAGAGGTACTTCCCTATATCCTCACTCCCCTATATATAATGCGCCCTGTCCTACAATAAGGAACTGAATATCTGATCAGGTAAGGCTGTTGGTAATACAGATCCAGCAATACAGCAAACGAAGACCAGAAGTAAAGCAATCAAGATCCAGTAAAGATCCCCTGTAAACACTTAAATGTCCTACAATAAGGATCAACAGTATATGAGATCAGGCAAGGTTATTAGCAACACAAAAGTAGCAATCCAGCAATAATGGAGAATCAGCAAAAGTAGTGCAAGTCAAGAAAGCAAACCATCCTTTGCTGAGTCACTGCTCCTCTGTGTCTGCTACTGACAAGCTACTTCTGTAAGCAACCAACCTAACTTTGACCACTGCAGCCTGATCTTCTAGCTCACCATTTTATTAAATAGGAAGCTGCATAGGTTCATCGAAGCTTAAATATTACATACGGGGTCATTGCTCTTTTGGCTACAGATCAAATCTTATCTAAATATCTTGGGTACTCCATGTAAAATGCTATATAAGTATTCACACACAGGAGGTTTCACTTGTCTTGGGTAATTATATGAAATTGTGGGTTCCGTAAAAATATAAATAAGCCATTTGTCAAATTTCCGTTCCCTCATATTGTATGTGGAGACAACCCTGATGAAGAGGCATAATAGCACTGAAACATAAAACAAATAAAAATATAAACTGGTGAAGCACAGAGATTCAATGTTTATTTAGTTTATACTGCAGTGAACAGCTCCCAGTTTTGGCAATACAAGTCTCTGTGGATGTTGCCGTATCAGTACATCGCTTTACTTTGCCTTATCAGAAGATTACCCAGCATAATATTTCATGGTAAACTACTGCCTGTTGCTGTTACTTTTAACTTTTTTAATTTCTTTTGTTACTTTATCATTTATAATGAATAAGACAATGCCAGTGATAACAGGTAGAAAGGATAAATATAAATATATATATATATATATATATGAACAACAAGAAAAGAAAGCGCCCGATCCTAGTGCAGCATGAAAAAATACAATCTTTGTTTGAGATATATATATATATATATATATATATATATATATATATATATATATATATATATATATATATATAATAGCATTAATAACCATGCACTTTTATTTATAAAACAAGTTCCACTTAGAGCAGGAGTCGGATTTTGCCCAATTTGATGTATTTCCTTTTTATACTAATGCACACGCAGGGAAGAGCAGGCTACAGAGAAGTTCTTGTATGTATTCAGTTTTCCAGATTGCACTGTACTTGTTTTCAGCAGGGAATGACTTATTGCATGTTGTTTCTTTCAGTACCGATCATGATGGATGAAGCTCTGGAGTACCTGGAGAAGAGACAGGTATTTGTAACTGTAGACTTGCATTCACATTTCTGCTGGCTCTGGGATCAAAGATGAAAGTATAACATGTTTTTTCCTATATAGAGCTGACTGTGTACACAGGCGTGGTATTTATGTATATCTTTATATAGTGCCTGCTTCCATTCTAATTGAATAAGTGGTATACATGATTTTACAGGCACAATGAACTCCTGCCCTTTAGAGCTTACAATCTAATCTACGTGAAATATCTAAATTGAATGTATAACCTCTGTTCATTTAATGTAACCATGTATTTGGCAGTATAACTCTGTGCCCAGGACATACTTGAAAACATTGTATATATAAAAATCTGGTGCGTGAGGTACAGGGAGACAGAGGGCTTCAGAATGGGACCAAAACAACATTTAAAGATGGTGCGTAGGCGCCGTCTGTCTATGCAGTGTAGCGGTCCCATGCGAGACATTTACAGATGGTGCATCGGAGCGGCCTGTCTACGCAGTGTAGCGGTCCCGTGTGGGACATTTTAAACATGCAGTTGTGGGAGCGGCAGACCTGGCTTGGCTTGTTGGGACGGTGTGTGGTGGACATCGCAGCGAAGTATCCGCCGGCGGCGTTTTGATCGCGGCCGAACATCCTACACTGGAGGGATGTGCCCTAGGGCACAAGGAGAGAGACCACTAGATTTCCAGCAGGGTTTGCCCCCTACAAAAGCAATGTCATTACCACTGAGCTATTCCTTCTAGAAATTACTTATGATCGTCTTGACAAAATAGGTCCAATACTAAATTATTCTGCATGTATTTTACAATTTAGGTACTCGACCTCTCTGCAGCATTCGACACCGTGGACCACCCTCTTCTCCTTCACATTCTCCATACTCTTGGTATTCGGAATAAAGCTCTATCCTGGATCTCCTCTCCCATCGTACTTTCAGTGTCTCTTTTGCTAACACCTCCTCCTCTATTGATCTCTCTGTGGGGGTACCCCAGTGCTCTGTCCTGGGACCCCTTCTCTTTTCTCTTTACACACACTCTCTCTAGGTGACCTAATCACATCTTTTGGGTTTAAATATCACCTCTATGCTGACGACACACAAATTTACCTTTCAACCCCTGACCTTACACCTGCTATACAGACCAAAGTTTCTGAATGCCTCTCTGGAATATCATCCTGGATGGCCATCCGCCGACTGAAACTTAACATGGCAAAAACAGAGCTCCTTATACTTCCTCCCAAACCTGGTCCTACTACCTCCTTCCACATTACTGTTGGAAATACGATCATTCACCCAGTAGCCCAAGCACGCTGCCTAGGGGTTACACTTGATTCCTCTATCTCATTCTCCTCTCATATTCAAAACGTTTCTAAAACTTGTCGCTTTTTCCTCCGCAATATCACGAAGATACGCCCTTTCCTCTGTTACTCGACTGCTAAAACTCTGACTCAGGCCCTCATTCTCTCACGTCTCTTACTGCAACCTCCTGCTGTCCGGCCTTCCTGCCTCTCACCTGTCTCTCCTACAATCTATCCTAAACGCTGCTGCCAGAATCACTCTACTCTTTCCTAAATCTGTCTCCGCATCTCCCCTCCTGAAATCCCTCTCCTGGCTTCCGATCAAATCCCATATCTCACACTCAATTCTCCTTCTCACCTTTTAAAGCTTTACATTCTTCTGCCCCTCCTTACATCTCAGCCCTAATTTTTCGCTATGCACCATCCCGACTCTTGCGTTCTTCTCAAGGATGTCCTCTTTCTACCCCCTTTGTATCTAAAGCTCTCTCCCGCCTTAAACCTTTCTCACTTTCTGCCCCGCACCTCTGGAATGCCCTTCCCCTCAATACCCGACTAGCACCCTCTCTATCCACCTTTAAGACCCACCTTAAGATACACTTGCTTAAAGAAGCAGCACTGGATAATCCTGGACACATGATACATAAAACTTGGCCCCCTGCAGACGCACTTACCAGAACACCTTCCTACTGTCTCTGTACGTTCTCCGTACCTACCAATTAGATTGTAAGCTCCTCGGAGCAGGGACTCCTCTTCCTTAATGTTACTTTTATGTCTGAAGCACTTATTCCCATGACCTGTTATTTATATTATTTGTTATTTATATGATATGTATTACTACTGTGAAGCGCTATGTACATTTATGGCGCTATATAAATAGACATACAATACAATTTGGCCACGCTTAGTAGCTCTCCTTTTAGCATATATATGATGTGGTGGGTTTTTAGCTTGCTGGGATTGTGTGTTGGTTCTTTACAATTTCCTTTACCTCATTTCAATAGCACGTGTCTATAAAATGTTGCAGGAATTATTCTTATTTAAGTGAATTGTTCACCGATAACAGCACCTAACATGTACTGGTATGTCTGATCTAATCTTATCATTGCACAATAAGAAAAAAAGGGAAACATTTGCCTACGGCCTTGATTATACCAGCTCTGGCAGGGCGCACGCTCTCCCTCGTGACGTCACAGGGTGATGCGCACACCTGATACCTGCACTGCAGGCAGGAGGCATCGGGATGCGTGGCGGAAGCGTGGTCATGATGTCACGTGAGCGGTTCAGCCAATGAGGGCGAACCGCCCACATGACGCGGCAGTTGCTCGGTAAAATACACTTCTGAGATCTACTCAAAACCGCTTGGGCGCTTCGTTTGCGCGGTCGTGAGCAGTATGTGCGCGCGCATTGAAAATCCATGAATTTGTTTTGGCGACGCACGCCTGGCCGCCTTTGGTATAAGAACGGCCTAAAACACGAGCCCTCCCCTGCTTGACATGCCCACACTAATACTAACATATGTATGCTCCAGCTTCTACATTTTTTTTTTAGTTTGTGTGTGTGGATTTTTTTATTTGGGACCGTGAAAAACGATTGAACTAAGTGACCCATCAATTTTACACACTGATAAATGATCTGAAGAGTCACTCTGCTAATTGGTGGTTAATCCTGGAAGGCAGTGTTAGATTTCATACCCAATTAGATGTTGCAAAGCACCATCATAAGAAATTCTTGTATTTCTGTATCAAACAATGCAAAATTATTTCAATCAGTAATGTTGAAACCCCATTTTTAAATTTAAAAAAAAAATGATAATCTGAGTCCGCTATTAATTTAGACCCATGTGCTAATTTTTGCCTTAAGATCTATAATTATGTCTCAGTCCGTGCACCTTGTATTGCCCTTGTCGCTGAGTATTCACACTATATGCAGTTTTGTAGGGAATTCCTTTTTAGATTTGCGATTTTGAATTTGACTAATCTGTGTTTGTTTCCTTGTCATATTTTTATAACACAGAAAAACAAGCCCTCGTTAAGCTATGAGGTTATTGTGGTAGATGACGGCAGTAAAGATAAAACAACACAGGTAAGATCAAATGGTGGTACCATGACATTAAAAAAATATATTCAAGTATTTCTGTAGATTTGCACTAATTAGCACACGCTAAGGACATACTGCATTTCAGCCGTGGCTTTTTTGGGGTCATCTGCATCCTTCATAACATCCTTTTTCATTGCATTAGAAATGGCATCCTTGATGTATTATCAGACCCACCCACAGTTGTGGTGTTTTTAAAACCGTAAGAAATCAGAAGATTCACACCTTTTTAAAGCATAACATTTACAAACGCTGTTATTTTACTGTTTGTCTTCTTGATTTTATTTATTTTTAAGGTTGCCATGAAGTACACCAAGCAATACGGAAGTGATAAAGTGCGGGTTCTTACACTAATACACAATCGTGGCAAGGGTGGCGCGATCAGGATGGTACAGAAAGCTTTTCAGTAAATCCCCCCCCCCTCATTCTTGATTGTATGCTTGAGTAATTAAAAGGGCTTTCGTGCTATGAAGCTGTAAAAACAAAAACTCAATGTTATGCTGCTTTCCCGCGATGTTTAGCCCACTGTAGTCCTCAATGGCAACCAACAGGTCGGGTTTTAGCTTCAGCACAGTCATTGAACCACTTTAACAAAGTGCTTTGTTGCACGAAACGCGTCAGAGGTTCTTCTCGAGGATCCTGTCTTTCTTGTATGCTGCAGTGATGAGAATAAAGCTCTTTTGTTTTAGTGGCCCAGCAGTTATCATCTTTGTTTTCGTGGCATGATTCTGCACTCAGTGCACAGCCGTCTCTTCCTGTGTGGGAGAAATCTTCATTGAGCCACTTGTGCTGAAGCAGGAATATCCTTAAAACCTGACCTGGTGGCCCTTGAGAACGGAGATGGCTACCTCAGGGTTAAACCAATGCTAATGAGATGTTGATTTTGCATATAATTAGTTTTTGGTATACCATGGCAAGATAAGGAACATGTCAGTTTCTGTAATGAGCCCTGATTTAATGAGGATTTGTGGATGTGGATCTTGGGGACCTGTTCTATATGCTCTGAAGCCGCTGTTTTTGGAAGGAAATTCCCCATTGAAGTCTGTTTGGTGCCTGTAGAGTAAGCCCCTTGGCCGGCAGTGTTTGTCAAACCTCTCCCCGTGACCCGCGGCCACACCAGGTTTCAGAGACAACCACCTGACATTCTATTAGTGTGCAAAAAAGTGCATTCACCTGGATGTGCAAGTGCATTGGTTATTCCCAAAACCTGGTGTGGCCATGGGTCACGAGGAGAGGTTTGGAAACCTGCCTTAGTGTGCGGGGTCCCTTCGTGTTTTTTAGTGACGATTCCCTTTTTACTGTCCATGTTTAGTGTAGGTAATTTTGACACCAAACTGGAATATCTTAACTCCCACAATTTTCCCATATTTTTCGTATAGCTGGTTGTATTGTAATTTTCGCTATGAAACAGTGGTTATTTTGATATATGGAGGCATGGATTGCATTTGATATACAGGCAGTCCTCGGTTATCCGACACGATGCGTTACTCAAAATGGCATTGGATAAACGTTTACAATGGCGTTGTAAAGCGAAACACGTTTTCCCATAGGAACACTGTTTAAATGAAAGGTTCCGTTCCTGAAGGCATTTTTAACACTAAAATACACCAAATATTTTACGAAGGCAATAAGATATGCAGCACACACATAAATGATGTAGTGTATATACTGTATTATATATATATATATATATATATATATATATATATATATATATATATATATATATATATATATAACATAATATAGTATAATATTATATATATATATAATCAAAAAATAAATAGATGATACCGTTCTGTGGCTAACGAAATGCTTTTATTTGTGCGAGCTTTCGAGATACACTGATCTCTTCTTCCGGCGATGTTACAATGAATGAAGCAAGGATTACTTAAAAACAGTGTCTCTTGGAATGTTATCTGTGCTGTTTTTAAGTAATCCTTGCTTCATTCATTGTAACATCGCCGGAAGAAGAGATCAGTGTATCTCGAAAGCTCGCACAAATAAAAGCATTTTGTTAGCCACAGAACGGTATCATCTATTTATTTTTTGATTATTGAAGCTCGGCTAACACGGTACTGATACCTCTACAGATATATATATATATATATATATATATATATATATATATATATATATATATATATATATATATATATATATATATATATATATATATATATATATATATATATATATATATATATATATATATATATATATATATATATATATATATATATATATATATATATATATATATATATATATATATATATGCTTTTATGACACTTTGCAACATTGTTTGTGTATGTGTGTGTATATATATATACACACACATACACAACGTTGCAAAGCGTCGTAAGAGCGTTGGATAAGCCGTTTTGGCGTTGTAAAAATGAACATAGGTATGCATTGCATAGCGTTGGATAAGCCATTCGTTGTAAAGGGAAGCATTGTAAAGCGAGGACTGCCTGTATGTTTAACTAGAAGTAGTGTACCCATAAAAGCCTTCTCCACTTGCTGCTCTTTACCTCTGAAACTACAGCACTTGCCACGTCCATGTTCACCAAGGTTTCTCTTTCCCTATATTTAGTATGATAAGAAACCTTCTTGATGAAGCATTTTATTAACTCAAACACAGTCATCGTCATGCTCACTCACGCTCTGTCAGGCTCATTGTTACAATGCATTTAAAGGTTCTCCGAATGTCTCTAAGTCTCTCAACACAGCACTTGCATTGTAAGCTTTTGGGTACAGGGATTTCTTTCTCCCTGTGCTCTCTTTTATATTTGTTGTATACAGGCATACCCCACAGTAACGTACGCAATGGGACCGGAGCATGTATGTAAAGCGAAAATGTACTTAAAGTGAAGCACTACTTTTTTCCCACTTATCGATGCATGTACTTTACTGCAATCTATATATACGTGCAGAACTGGTGTAAATAACGCATTTGTAACAAGCTCTATAGTCTCCACACTTGCGCACAGCTTCGGTACAGGTAGGGAGCTGGTATTGCTGACAGGCGCATGCGCAAGCTGCCGTTTGCCTATTGGGCTATATGTCCTTACTCGCGAGTGTACTTAAAGTGAGTGTCCTTAAGCCGGGGTATGCCTGTATATTCAAATTTTTTATGGTATTCCACTGTATTATTACTGTTCTTTACTTTCGATATAAAGCACCATGTGTACAGTTAACATACTTGTATACACATTTTGTGGTTTAGAAGGTAATCTCTTTAAAAAATGTAATTGTGTTTGTACGCGCTGTTTGTGTTTGTACATGTTTGTATGCGCTGCTGTATCTAAAAAGGGCTAATAATTTTATTACTCTGCAGGGAGTTCTCGTTTCTCGAGGCAAAACAATTTTAATGGCAGATGCTGATGGAGCTACTAAGTTTGCTGATATTGAAAATGTAGAAGTTGGACTTCAGAATCTGAAGCCTTGGCCGGTGAGTGGTACAAGCTCCTCCTGCTTCATTATCTGGTGGGAGTACCAACCTCAAATGAGTCTTCAGGTTTAGCATCTCCAACACTTTATTAGTACAGATACTCATTTCTGTTGTTCCTCTGCAAATACCTGTTAAGGAAGTGAGTAGATGGCACTTAATTGTAAGAACACACTCTGAGTACACTATTAACCGGTTATATCAGAGGCAACCCCACATAGCAGTGTATCTTCTAGCAATTGCCACACTCCTAGAACCGTTACAAACAGATGCCTGGAACACCTCTTAACTAGTATTGGCAACTCACAGCTGGTGCACTGGTTGTAAACAAAAAGGTATAAATATTTAAATAAGCACCGCTGCCATAATTATTTAATCATATTTCGTCCTGGAGTACTCTCTAATATAGGTGGCCCAGTGTAGCAACTGGTAAGATGGTCTTTGGAAGGAGCCTTGTAGACATGGCAAATGTGGTGTGAAAGGGAGATGGGAATCAATATATATGAAAGGGGCCTTGAAGCAGATCAAAATCTTGGATTTTAGGATCCTTTTTACATGTACAGGTAATGAAGGTAACATTTAGTCCATATGAAAACAATTGACAAGAATAAAAAATGTAGTCTTTGGAGTATGGATATTTGCAGTCGCATATTTGGGGACTTATTCAAGATGCACAGAAGCAACCGATAAAGCTCTTTTTGGCGAAATTTCCCTATTGAAGTCAATAGAGAATTTGGGCTGAATACAGCCTTATCGGCCGCTTCGGCGGATGTAAAATAAGCCCCATTGACCCAAATCACAAAGCTCTGTTAAGTGACGTAGTGACATTTACCCAACTTAATATCACGTTAAGCCTAACCGCATATCTTCAAAGGCCGATAACCTAGCGTTAAGTCATATTTTCTCCTGAATAGAGTATTTATTTATAAAATGTTTTGCCAGGAAGTAATACATTGAGAGTTACCTCTCGTTTTCAAGTATGTCCTGGGCATAGAGTTATGATGACAAATGGTTACATAAGTGAACAGGGTATACATTATATACAAGACATAGCATGCACAGTTAGAGATAATATATATTATAGGCGTATGTAACAGTTACAGACCAGATTCAAATGTGACACAGCTTTAGATTTTGAAAGAACTTAGACTGATGTCGGCTGTGAGTCTCTGGGAGATTGTTCCAGTTTTGGGGTGCACGGTAAGAGGAGGAGCAGCCGGATACTTTGCTGAACCTTGGGACCATGAACCGTCTTTTGGAGTTAGATCACAGATAAGTGCTGCATATGGTAGGGGTGAGGAGCTTGTTCAGATAGACGGGCAGCTTGCCCAGAAAGTATTTGAAGACTAGATAGGAGAGATGAACTTTGCGCCTAGACTCAAGTGATGACCAATCTAGTTCTTTGAGCATTTCGCAGTGATGTGTGTTGTAGTTACATTGGAGAACAAAACGGCAAATTGAATTGTAGAGGGTATCAAGTTTGCTAAGGTGGGTTTGAGGTGCCGAGCCGTATACTATGTCCCCATAGGCGGTAATTGGCATTAGCATCTGCTGTGCGTTACGCATTCTGACCAGCAGACTTAGGGAGGACTTATTCCTATAAAGTACACCTAGTTTGGCATAGGTTTTGGATGTGGTGGTATCAATGTGCATCCCAAATGTTAAATGGGAGTCAAACCATATGCCCAAGTATTTAAAACTAGTAACATGATTTAGGGTAGTATTGGCGTTGGTTCTGATCTGGAGCCAAGTCATTGGAAGCGTTAAAAATTTAGCCTTGATCCCAAATACCATTGTTACAGTCTTGTCAGTGTTTAAAAACAGTTTTGGGAAATCAAAGTATCAAGTCTCAAAAAGTCAGATTGAAGTATGTGTTCAAGGTTGGAGAGGCTATGGCTGTGTGCATACAAGATTGTGTCATCTGCATACATGTGTATTGAAGCTCCCTTAAAAGCCGTAGGAAGATCACTGAGAAGAGTAGGAGCCCCAGAACAGAGCCTTGCGGGACACCACAGGTGATATCCAAGGGGTTGGAGTTAGAGCCTGAGATGGACACATGTTGGGATCAAAGAACAAAAAACAAACAGAAGCGCAAGCTCCATAGCGCGCAACTGTATAAACAAAAGAGTACATTTATTAAAAAACTGCAGCCCAATGAAAATGCACTTACAAGATTAAAAAAAGCAACCATACGTGGGAGAGAAATCTCTGCATGTGGTCATCTGCGGGGTGAGAGGGTCCCAGGTGGGCAAGGTATAACTGCACAGCTTGTAGCCACCACCAACCTCTGTCACAGATTGGCGCCAGGAGACTGAGTCAATCAGTGCCTCCAAGTCCTCTGCTATTGCACAAGATATTTGCCAGCGTTTGGAGTTGTAGCTAGTAAAATCACAGGGACATCCAGGACTCCGTGTAGACACACCCACAATGCGATGATGTCACCACCCTACGCGTTTCGTCACATTATGGTTTATAGTTAAATTTAGTTTGTGTGTTGATTTGTATTAGGTTTTGTATATATATATATATATATTGTCACTGTTATCCACCTGAGCGCTACATATTTTGTGTTGTTTTTTACATGTTGGGATCAACCTGATTAGGTAGGACTGAAACCAGTTTAAAGCATGCTTCCCTATTCCAGGGCACTGGAGTTTAAGCAAGATAACATGATCAACGGTATCAAAAGCCTTTGCAAGATCCAGGAATATTGCACCAGTGAGTTTTCCCAGTTCCATTCCACACTGGATCTCATCGCAAACTTTTAGCAGGGTAGTTACCGTGGAGTGTTTGGGGCGAAAGCCAGATTGGAATTGGCTAGTGAAATTTGTCTTGGTATAGTAATTGCTTAATTGGGAGTGAACACATTTTTCCATGACTTTGGATAGTATTTGGAGAAGAGAGATTGGCATGTAGTTTGAGACAGTGTTTTTGTCCCCACTTTTGAAGATTGGGACAACTCTGGCAGTTTTCCAGGTCTTGGGGATATGGCCTACAGACAGAATAGAGTTGACTATGGAAGTATTTGGTTTGGCAATGGCTGAGGCACCAAGTCTTCGGAATTTAAGTCAGGTCCACATTGGCTGCTTAGTTTTAATTTGAGGAGCGGTTGTGTAATCTCTTCAGATACTCGGACAAATTTAAAATTGTGGGCAGCGTTGGGAGAGGGTGGGGCAATAGGGGTACTCTCAGAATTAAGTTCATGTTTATGGTTTGGGTTGCGTTTCGCTAATAAGTTAGTAGCACACCCCACAAAGTAATAATTGATGTATTTGCAATGTCAGTGGGATTTGTCAGCATAATATCCTCCTTAGTGATATTACTTAGTTGTTAATGGCTAGAAGGCTGGAATATATTGTTGATATCCTTCCAGAAGTTAGCTGGTTTTGATGTATTCTGGTGAAGATTGTCAGAGTAATATTGTACTTTTGCATGTCTTGTTTGCCTTGTGCACATGTTCCGCAGGCATCTATAGTTATTAAGATCCTTGGTAGTGCCAGTTACTTTGCAGCTTTTCCACAAGGCATCCGTGAAATGGTAGAGTGCTATAAGGTCAGTTGTAACCCACAGATGGTGTGCCCCCAATACCCTTATTCTGCTTTGTGGAGCATAGGTATCACAGAATTTTAAGAACTCGGATTGGAAATAGTCGAGCACAGAATATGGGTCGGGAATTAAGTCTAATCTGTACCAAGGGCAGTTGTTAAGGTCAGCCAGAAACTGTTGTTGGTTAAAGCTTCTAAATGTTCTCGTGAGAAGAACTTTAGGACTTGATTGGGGTGGTTTAATTTTCCTTACACAGTACACTATTGCGTGGTCACTGAAAATGCCAGGAAGAATGCCAGAGGATTGGATTCTGCTGGGATTTGAGGAGAGAATCCAGTCTAGCAAGAAATGGTTGTGAGATTTCAGGTTTGTCCGTGTGGGTTGGGAAAGGAGTTGCGTTCGGTTAAGTGACTTGAGTTGTGTCTGGATTTTGTGGTTTTTAGGGTCGACCCAATTGTAGTTTAAATCCCTAAAGAACTATAATCTTCTCATTCACAGAGGAAATGGAGCCAAGAAACTGGATGATATCAGTCAGGGACTGTAGATTTATGGGCGGTAGATGCCAGCAATCAGGGCGGGCTTAGAAAATGGGATGCGGACTTTGACAACTAAGATTTCAAAAGAGGGTGGGCTTGGGGGGCAATTTAACAGTGTATATTGTAAGGTGTCTGCAATATAAAATAACACCCCTCCTCCTCTCTTTGACCTATCTTTCCTAGAAATGGAGTATCCCTGAATGGCGATATTTGCATCAAGGGTTTTAGGGGTTAGCCATGTTTCTGTGAGAACGATGGCTTTGGGTTTATGCATAAGGCACCATGCCCTTAGTTCATCCAGTTTGGGCAGCAGGCTCCGAATATTTATATGGGTGACAGACCTTTTTGGAAGTTGAAGGGGGTATTCTCAATTTTATGGGACAGAGTTGAAAAGGGAGGGCCTGGGTTAAGTTCAATATCACCTGCTAAAGAGAGTAATAGTATGACTAGAAATTTGAGTAGTTGTTTGCAAGTTGTAAATTTGTGGTGTTTGCCATTAAAGTGAGCGGTGCTTGGTGTGCTGGTTTTTAGAGTTCTCCACCAACATTCAGTAGCTAGTGCAAGGCTTTTGAGTAGTCCAGAGTGTATGATATTGGGTGTGGGCCATGAGGGAGGGGATTGTAATGGATAGAGAGAGTAACATTTCCATGAGGCCAAAAGAAAGAACAAAGTTGAGATATATAGCAGGTTCACTATCTTTATCACAGAACAGCCGTTTATGTTAATTACATGCAAACAATATGCAAAACGGCGCATATCCACAAAAGTGCATGAAGCATAACTCGGGAACTTAACGATGCGTTAGGTTTTACCTAAAGTTGACGTAACTCACATTCAGACCCAGAAATAGGGCTTTTGCAGTGTCTGGATGGGTGTAACTAATGTAGCGTTATTTCCCTCTCCTCTCTTTCTGAACTTGAGTTGAACACCTATCTCGGGGTCTGGATTGGAGGAACGCTAAGACAGACCGTCACGTTACTGGCAGATAATGCAACGTTATGCTACAATTGGCCTATGCTAATGAGATGTAGAAGGCATTTGCATATAATTAGCTCTGAGGATAAGCGTTCACTTCAGGGCAAATCACGCCCATTCCTGTTTTAGGTAAGAACACTTTGAGCCCTGCTAGAGCTTTGTGGATCTAGTCTTAAATGTCACATGAAATCCCAAACATTTACATGGCTGGTTGGACAAAGTCATTAATAATAATTGAAATCGGATTGGTACAAAATCTAAAAGAAGGGATTTTCAACCAGCATATATGTTGATATAAAAGGGAATGAAGCAATCTACAGCAAGTGATCACAAAGAAATTCTTGGTGACAATTTTTATGCAAGAGCCAGAATATGTATGAATATGTATTTTGCCTTTAAGGAGAATTCCTCAAGGTACAGTACAAAATTATATGTACAGAGTGGTTTGTGATGGGATATAGTACAATATTCCGTATGTGTCCTTTAGATGGCGATGTTCTAAATACATAGGCCCAAAACCAGAAACGGTGCAACGCTTTATCACGCCTCGGTTCTGAAAGGCATGCTAAAGCTTAGCACCCGGTGGTGGATCTCTGGGACATAGTGTTTCATTCCTCATGCAGCAGAATCCTAATCAAAAAATATAATGAGCATAGTGTCAACATCAAATGTGAAAAAAAGTTTGGAAATGCAGTTATTAGACCTATTCCTACTATCTAATATTTTTACTGAATTGGAGCACAAACAAATGATACTTGTAGAGAATATTTGCACGTCTAAAAATATATATTTATTATGAATTCCCTGTCTTAGTGATATCTACAGCTATTTGATTTTTCTTTTTTTCTTATTTCAAAGCAAAAAATGTACAATTTCTTCAGATTTTGACCGTATGAACTAAACCGTGCTATGCCATAAGATGCCTTCTAGCTCCAGAGGATATATTTATAGGCCCATTCTATTGCATAACACCGCTTTATAAGTGTTGCTCCTTTTCTTGAACTTCAGTACTCTTTCTTGCCAAAGCTACATGAATACCAAAGCTGACAAGCTGTGTAACATGGCAGGCTCATAGGGCTCCATGTTAAAGTGGACAAAAAGCGAAAGGTGACACAGATAATCTCCCCCAGATGATCATCACACCATCTTGTTTGAGATCTGGTTTCAAAACCTAATGTATATTTGAATCTGTATAACATACAGACCTGGCCTTTATTGAAACCTGACGTAAGTGATAAGTGCAAGGATCATTGCTGACATTGACTATGTTGTATACATACTTTCGCGTCTGCAGTTATCATTTACATGTTGTTTTTGTTGTGTTTTAAACCGTAATTGGAATAAGGGGGTCCCCCATAGCTAAAATGTATTTTTTCGAGTGCAATATCTGCAGCTGTATGTTTCTTTTAGCGGTTTACATGTATTTGGGCCAACCGGTTTAGGGGGAGATTCCCTAGGTGCCAATTCCGAGTATTGCGCCTGATTTTGCATTAACTACCGCTCAAGTCAATGTCTGTTAACAGATCCGGGGGAATCCGAGCCCAAGTACAATAACAAAATGAAATCCAAACCCTGGTATTGTTTTAGGGTAAAATGTTGGGCAAGAAGAAAACAGTGATTTTAAATGGGTTATTTGTATTTCATGTTTCTTTAGGATAATATGGCTATATCCTGTGGATCACGAGCCCATCTGGAGCAAGACTCGATAGCACAGGTAAGTAAGCACTACAAGTACAATAATAAAGTATAAATGTCCATTACATTGTTTATACCCTGGGGCAGGGGTGGCCAATTCCAGTCCTCAAGGGCCACCAACAGGCCAGGTTTTAAGGATATCTCAGCTTCAGCACAGGTGGTACAGTCATTCTGACTGAGTCACTGAGCCACCTGTGCTGAAACAGGGATATCCTTAAAACCTGGCCTGTTGGAGGACCTTGAAGACAGGAAGTGGCCACCCCTGCCCTAGAGCAGCTGTGAGCAAACTGGTGGGCGCGTTATAGAGGTCCCGGGCTCTCCCTCCAGGCATTTAAATTAAATGCTGAGGGACCGCGCAAGGCCTCTATAATACACTTACCTTCCAGCAACGCGTCGTCCACGTAACCCGGCGTCAAATGACGTAGCAGGGTCACTCCATGGCGACGTGACGTCATATGACCCCGCATGTCATTTGTCGCAGATGTGTGGGGGGGAGTGAGGCGCTGAGGAGAGCAAGCAGGGGTGAGCACGGGGAAAGGTTTGCACACCCCTGCCCTAGAGGATAGAGAAATTGGCATATACTGTACTTAATGAACAAAGGTAGCATTATAGAGAAGCAATACTTGCACAAAAACAGAAAATGCTAACTTTTCCCTAAATGATATAGCACTTATTTGGATTCAGTGATGATCCGTCCACAAAGAAAGTGTGTGTGTGTGTGTGTGTAGCTGCTGTGGTGTGTGTTTGTAGCTGCTGTGGTGTGTGTGTGTAGCTGCTGTGGTGTGTGTGTGTAGCTGCTGTGGTGTGTGTGTGTAGCTGCTGTGGTGTGTGTGTGTAGCTGCTGTGGTGTGTGTGTGTTTGTGTGTAGCTGCTGTGGTGTGTGTGTGTGTGTGTGTGTAGCTGCTGTGGTGTGTGTGTGTGTGTAGTTGCTGTGGTGTGTGTGTTTGTGTAGCTGCTGTGGTGTGTGTGTATGTGTAGCTGCTGTGGTGTGTGTGTGTGTGTGTAGCTGCTGTGGTGTGTGTGTGTGTAGCTGCTGTGGTGTGTGTGTGTGTGTGTGTGTGTTTGTGTGTAGCTGCTGTGGTGTGTGTGTGTGTGTGTGTGTGTGTGTAGCTGCTGTGGTGTGTGTGTGTGTGTGTGTGTGTGTGTAGTTGCTGTGGTGTGTGTGTGTGTAGCTGCTGTGGTGTGTGTGTATGTGTAGCTGCTGTGGTGTGTGTGTGTGTGTAGCTGCTGTGGTGTGTGTGTGTGTAGCTGCTGTGGTGTGTGTGTGTGTGTGTGTGTGTGTGTGTGTGTGTGTGTGTGTGTGTGTGTGTGTGTGTGTGTGTGTGTGTGTGTGTGTGTGTGTAGCTGCTGTGGTGTGTGTGTGTGTGTGTGTGTGTGTGTGTAGCTGCTGTGGTGTGTGTGTGTGTGTGTAGCTGCTGTGGTGTGTAGCTGCTGTGGTGTGTGTGTGTGTGTGTGTGTGTGTGTGTGTGTGTGTGTGTGTGTGTGTGTGTGTGTAGCTGTTGTGGTGTGTGTGTAGCTGTTGTGGTGTGTGTGTAGCTGCTGTGGTGTGTGTGTGTGTGTGTGTGTGTGTGTGTAGCTGCTGTGGTGTGTGTGTGTGTGTGTGTGTGTGTGTAGCTGCTGTGGTGTGTGTGTGTGTGTGTGTGTGTGTGTGTGTGTGTGTGTGTGTGTAGCTGCTGTGGTGTGTGTGTGTGTATAGCTGCTGTGGTGTGTGTGTGTGTGTAGCTGCTGTGGTGTGTGTGTGTGTGTGTAGCTGCTGTGGTGTGTGTGTGTGTAGCTGCTGTGGTGTGTGTGTGTGTGTGTGTGTGTGTAGCTGCTGTAGTGTGTGTGTGTGTGTGTAGCTGCTGTGGTGTGTGTGTGTGTGTGTAGCTGCTGTGGTGTGTGTGTGTGTGTGTGTGTGTAGCTGCTGTGGTGTGTCTGTGTGTAGCTGCTGTGGTGTGTGTGTAGCTGCTGTGGTGTGTGTGTGTGTGTGTGTAGCTGCTGTGGTGTGTG
>NC_134485.1:361746726-361897952 GCF_040206685.1 Ascaphus truei
GTCCCGCGGCCTAGGGGGGAGCCGGGACTGGAGGGGCATCCCCCCTCCCATCTCACGTCCCGCGGCCTGTCACGCGGTGACAGGGGGGAGCCGGGAGCGGAGGAGCAAGAGCAGCACATAGCATGTGGAGGGGGGGGGGAGCTCACCCGTCCTGCCGCTGCCTCACTCATCCTGCCGCTGCCTCACTGATCCGGCCGCTGCCTCACTCATCCGGCCGCTCCCACGTGGATGTGAGGCGGGAGGCCGCGTGTTGTGGCCGCTCCCCCGCGTGTGTCCCGGGCGCTCGCTGCGCTCCCCCGCTGCCTCACTGATCCGGCCGCTGCCTCACTGATCCGGCCGCTCCCACGTGGATGTGAGGCGGGAGGCCGCGTGTTGTGGCCGCTCCCCCGCGTGTGTCCCGGGTGCTCGCTGCGCTCCCCCGCTGACTGTAGCGGCGCCGGGGTGTGAGCTTGGGGGGGGGGGTGAGCTTGGGGAGGGGGGGTGAGGTGTGTGTGAGCTTGGGGGGGGGGGGGTGGGAATGTGTGTGTGTGTGTGTACACGGGACTCCGGGTAAGTTCGGGCACAGGGAGGGTGGGAGGTGTGTGGAAGTTGAGGTGCGGTCCAGCTGACGGGGGAGAGTGAGGGGCACCGGGAGGGGATTGTGTGTGTGTGTCCCCATCTGTGTCCATGTGTGTGTGTGTGTGTGAGTGTCCCTGTGTGTGTGTGTGTCCCTGTGTGTCCTTTGGCCCATAACTCCACCTCAGGCCAATGAGAGGTGTGCGGGGGCGGGCCAAGGGACCAATGAGATTTCCCCTAGGGACACCGGACATCCAGGCAGGCAGGCATACAGTGCTTTCAATTATATAGTATAAGATATATTTATATGTGGGTATTTATGGGTATGTATATAGATATGTATATGTGGGTATACAGGAGTATGTGTATATATATGTGGGTGTGTGTATATATATACGTATAGGTATTTATGGGTGATATGTGCAGGTATGTGTGTGGGTGTGTATATATATATGTGTATATGTGTATGTATATGGGCCGTTTGAGCCCGGGGGTAGCACGAGTGGGCGAGGTCAGATATTCATGACGTCGATAACCCGCTCGCGCAGACGTCAACTGCTCGGGGGCCGGCTGACCCTCCCCCTACTGGCAAAGGTACACTCTGGCGAGGAATAGCATTTACCCCTCGTAGTTTATGTATAAATAAATAGCCGCGGCCATTTTACCTCCAGTTTACCGTCTCCTGTCGTTATTTGGGTTATGTATGGGGACAAAGCGGGCAGGGGGGGGGGATCCGGCTGGCAGCCTCCCTGGTCAAGCGACCCCCCCCCAGCCATAGGCAGGGGGGTTCATGACCAGGGGGGGCCAGCCTTCCCCCCTCTGGCCCGCCCCCGTACCGCCCTCCCCAATTTAGGGGAGGAGCCAACAGTGGCCTCCTTTTTAAGGCCAAGCCTGAGGGGCAAGTCCTCTTTGCCACCCACCAGCTAATTCCCACCCACCCGTCCCCTTAGTTCGGATGGGGCAATCTAGCGGTAACCGGTAACGAAACGTGAGCGGGGGATTCCCTGTAACAGGGGATATGTACTGTATGTGATGGTAATGCTTCTCTGTTGTGTTGCAGTATGGAAGTTTGTTACTCTTCTGATCTTGAAAGGAACAAGGTTCTAAGCAGGAGGGGTCATTGACCGGCTTCGCCTTTGTCGCGGCGGCTCGTTGGGGGTTGGTGCTTGTTCTTGCCAGACTGGGAGATGGGCCGTTTGAGCCCGTGGGGAGCACGAGTGGGCGAGGTAAGATATTCATGACGTCGATAACCCGCTCGCGCAGACGGCAGCGGCTCGGGGCTGGCTGACCCTCCCCCTCCTGGTAAAGGTACACTCTGGCGAGGAGGGGCATTTACCCTTCGTAGTTTATGTATAAATAAATAGCCGCGACCATTTTACCTCCAGTTAACCGTCTCCTGTCGTTATTTGGGTTATGTATGGGGACAAAGAGGGCGGGGTGGGGGGGGGGGGACCGCCTGGCAGCCTCCCTGGTCATGTCACGATACACCCGACTCAAATTACAGTATACTGGTTATTGTGTCAGCCAGGTGTCCACAAAGCAGGGATGTTTCAGTAATCTCCAAATTAGATAGAAAGTGGATACAAAGCATCCAGCATCACTTCAGTTTATTCCTTGGCTTCCAGACAGTCCAGCCAAACATTGCAATACGGTACTTTGCTGGCATCCAAGGGGTTAATCCCATATATTTATTTTTAACTCATTACTGACTTTGTATCGCTTTTCGGGCAACTTTAGAAATGATGCACAGAAGACTAGTAGGTCTTACAGAAAATGTACAGATGCTGGAAAAACTACAATTCTCTGCTATATTATTTATAAATAATGATTTATTCTTCAAATAAGGTGGATTAAGGAGGCCTTTGTATGAATTTGTACCATTAGTAGGACTGATTGAGTTTGCACAAATCTTGTGAGTTTTTTCTTTGTTAACTAAACTGCATAAATTAAATGGATATCAATTCGCACCTGTCATTATAGCTTTCAGCTTTGACTCCTGTGTAACAGTATCTGGCAGGAAATACTTTCTCTCATAGTGATTATTTCTTAAATAATTGCATTACAGCAAGAGTACATATTGAATAAAATGCAAATGTGACAGTTATAATTTAAAACTTTCATTTACTTAGTCTATCATCCCTAAATTACTGCTAATTCATTACCATTATCAGAATCATTCTCTATTGTCCTTTGTCTGGTATCTTATTTTATGTACAGTAGGTAATTTAATCTCCCACTATTCTGCCTTTCTCTCACATTATTTTGTATATGCTTGTTTGTGTTTACAAATAGTGTATTAACAAGTATTTTTCTGAGAGTTCTGGTCCATTTATTATAGATTTAGACAATGGGGCCTATTCTAGAAGCTTCGATAACTAACTTACCGAGCTTCTTGAGCACTTCCTGTACAATTTGGTAGCTTTACAAATGTAACCTTAGTCCCAAATAACGTCGTTACAGTTTTGTCAGTGTTTAAAAACATGCTTAGGTGTATGACCTCATAATATTTGAATAGATTATAAGGCATGCCTTGTACATTGTAGTAATGTTCCAATCAGTGCAAAGAAAACTCTTTGCTATTTTATGGCCTATAACTGTTTGCAAATAACAATGACATGACTTTAACACACATTCAAATAGGGGTCCATGTTAAAATTGACATGAAGCAAAAGGTGACACTGCGTGCTCATTTCCATGTCATTTCTCAGAATTCCTGGCTGCAGTGGAAGCATTGTATGCTAAGGCTAAGGCCCCGCTGCCTCAGACCACGCGCCCGCACTGCAGATAGGCGGAGCGTGGAGAGGCACTTGACCGCTATATGCGGTCTGTAGGGAGCTGGTGCGGAGGCCGGGGGGGGGGGGGGGCGTGGTTTGAGTGGAGGGCTGCAGGAGGGTAACGCGCGAGGAGAAACCGTGACCCCTTCACAAAATAATCAATACACTTCACTGGGGCTCTGACTGCAGGAATAAAAAGCACAAATACAACACAGTTTCTACCTGTGACCGTTTATTACCGTAATAGTCTCCCGGGCTGCAGGAGGGACCCCCCACATGCCCTCGCTCTCCGTCCTACTCCTCCTCCCCCCCTCCACTCCTCCACATGCCGTCTGCGCAGCTCCCGTCCGATAACATCCCTCCAGCGGATGGCTGCAGCGGGGGTCGGTCTCCCGGGCTGCAGGAGGGTGCTGCTGCCGGAAGGTAAACACACACTCACACAAACTCTCACACACACTCATACACACTCATTCACTCACTCTCTTTCTCTCTTCGCCCCCTACCTTTTGGAGGTGGGGGAAGCTCTGACAGCTCCCGCCCCGCCGGTGATTGGCTCACCAGTGTACCACATGACGCGTCACCGCTCGGGATCGCAATTCTCTTGCATCCCCTGGCGGCTGACGCGTCACAGCGCGTAGTGAGCCGTGCAGTGAGGGGGGACTGGAACCGGCTCGGGAGGATACCCCTGCTGGTGAGTAATGCGCACGTGGCCACGCGCGCCGCCGGACGCAGCAGGACCAAAGCCTAAGGCTGGTGGCGCGTGCAGCTAAGATCCCCGGTCTGTGGTGAGCTGCAGGGGGAAAGACGGGGGAGCGGGGCAGGGGCGTAGCGGGGGTGTGGCCACGACGTCACCCGGCAGGTTTGCCCTCATTGCCTGAACCGCCAGCACTCCGGTGGGCAATGTAGTTAGCAGGCCCGGCCCCATTGAGGGGTGGTTTTGTCCCTGCAGCGCCCGCCATAGCGGGCACTGCAGCAGGCAGTGGGGACCTAGCTTAAGAAATAATGGTGAAAGGCAGGGTTGCAGACTTGTCTGAGACATGTGAATGTGCTCACAACGTGATGATCGACCCTCTGAAAAGGGCTGACCCGGCGAGTTCTTTCTGCAACAGAGGGAGAGTGCCGCCGCTCCCTGCGCAAATCTCATTTAAAAATATATATTTTTAATATAAATATCATTACTTGTGTAGATGAGCAGGGGGTCTCCGAAGCAGAAACGCGTTGACGCGGGACATTTAAATGTATAGGAGATACCGGCTCCCCATAATGGGGCCTGTATCTCGGGAAGCAGGGGGTCCTGAGACTGAAATCAATGCGGTTCAGCTCAGGAGACCCCCGGCTCCTGCACACTAATAATAAAAATTACATTAAAGCAGCTTCATTACCTTAGCGAATAGCCGCTAAGCAATGAAGGGGTTAAGGCACAATAGCAGCTTTATTGAGAGCAGAGGGGGTGAGTGAAGCTGGTACATGGCCCTTACCCCACCACCTCTGCCCCCAATAAACATTACAATATGTACTAAACACCAATACACAACCCACCCACCCCACTGTGCCCCAATGTAAAACCAGATTTTATATTTTTATACACAGGATTGATATTGAGGCCGGCAGGGGTCCTCGTGGGTGTCCGTGGGCCTCCAGCGGGTGTCCGGAGGCCCCAATGGGGTCCTCGGGTGGTCCCTGCAGGTGTCTGGGGGTCATCAAGTGGTCTCCGCGGGTGTCCGTGGTCCCCGCGTGTGTCTCGGGTTCCTCGGGTGGTCCCTGCGAGTGTCCATAGTCCTTCAGGTGGTCCCCACGGGATTCTGGGGGCCCCTGGGTGGTCCCCATGGGTGTCTGGGAGCCCTCGGGTGGTTCCCATGGGTGTCTGTAGGCCCTCGGGTGGTCCCCGCAGGTGTTTGTGGGCCCTCAGGTGTTCCCCGCAGGTGTCTGGGAGCCCTTGGGTGGTTCCCGCGGGTCCCCGCTGGCCTGCGGTACCAATCATGTATCAAAAAATAAAAGTTGGAATACATTGCAATAAATACAACACACCCCTCCACCCCCCAACACATACAATACAGTAATGGGCAAAATAACTATTATCCAGATATGGATAATAGCTCATTTGCCCATCATTAAATAAAACATTAGCCATCCAGCAGAAATAAAGTAAATAAACCTTTCTACTTACCCCTGCCATCATGAAGGGCATCCTCATCAGCATACTGCAGGGCCATGTCCTCCGTTGCCATTAAGAATACAATAAATAATACAACCTAATGGCCCCTAACCCCTTAATCACCTTTGTGGTTAATAATCTGTTAATCAACAAAGCCCCATGGTAAATCCACAACACAATGTTGTCATGTCAGCTTCTTGAGGTAAAATGAGGTGTCAAGGCCTTAAATATGGCCTGTGACGTCACATTTTTAGGTCAGATGGTACAGCTCCAATCTGATTGGATGTTGTATCATGTGCCCGTCTCTTTTTTTTTTTTTTTTTAAGGTTGTGACGTCATCTCCAAGGGAAGTGCGTCACATCCAACACATAACACGTAATAAATTATGGTTTTATGTGGGGGCAGAGGGGGTTGGTTGTGTATTGGTGGTTAGTACATATTGTAATGTTTATTGGGGGGAAGAGGGGGTGAATGAAGGGCTTAGTACCCGCTTCACTCACCTCCTCTGCCCCCAAAAAAGCTGCTGTTGTTCCTTAATCTCTTCATTATCTTAGCGGTTAGTCGCTAAGGTAATGAAGTTGACTGTAAATGCATTTTTATTGCATCGGATTGATCGGGTCTCTGCTGCTGATATTAATCGATATCAGCTCTGGAGACTCCCGGCATCAATCCAATGCAGGAAAAATGTATTTTTATTTCTAAGTCCCGTCTCGCCGCTTATCGGCAGCGTCTCACACACATTTTGCCAATTTTTCTTGGCTGGATAATTTTGAGAGGAAATCTCAATTCTAGAGTGGTGATTAGCCTCGATAAGCTAATCGGGGATACTAGAATTGCACGAGTTTGAAAACCTGGCGATAAGTGGCTTATCGGGGGGCGTTTGGCAATTTTTTTTCTCTGCAAAAATAATAAGCTCTTTTCTTTACTGCACTTAGCTGGGTTGGCGGTTTCCCTAATGCTGTCCTCCTTCTCCTCCTGAACCACAGTGTCAAATGATGCCGTGGACGTCACCACATTGTCATTGTAACGCAACGTCATTTGAAGATGCGACGTCGCCGTTCGGGACGTCCGCGGCGTCATTTGATACTGCAATCTGTATACAGTTATCCTTTGCCTATTTGAGGACAATATAACTGCTTACTAAAAACAATAACTCTTAATGAGTCTCAATCGCTGAAAGAATTCCTGTAAAAACCTGATTAATCATCATGAAAAGTATTTAAATACCCACTGTACCCAGCACTTATGTCCAGAGCACTTATGTCCTATGATTCATCATCATCAGCAAGTGGCTTATATGCTTAAGGTTCATGGATGAATGTTGTTGCTCTTCCTTCTGCTTATGATCACCCCACTGCTTTAGATATTGACCTGTGTCCCTCAAATCATCTTCCTGTCTAAATGCATTAAAGACTTCTGATGTTTGTCACTGAGAACATGTTAGAAATAATCACTTTGAAAGTACTTCACGTAACTTAATGCCCAGAACATTGTGGAAAATGAGGTAATTCTGTATGTCATTGCTCTACAAAAGGGTGATAAACTGTAGCATGCCTCGGCTCTCATTCATGTGAATGGGAGTCAACGTCTTCTAATGTTTAGCAACAATTTGTGGATCAGGGCCTCTATATATTGTCTTGCTAAAATGTGTTCACAATAAAGAGACATGTTAAAAAATGGCTGTTTTGACAAAGCATATCTATCCAAATATGTAAGTACCATACCCACACAAATTAATTGGGTATCATATTAAAACTACCTTTGTCATTGTAGGCTATTCCCTGAAATAAGCAAAAGTAGAAACTGGCTATAAGCTCAAGAAAAAACTGGGAGGGTATGCAAACCAATTCCAAGATATGAAATAAAAACGAGGCACATATAGGGTTATATTAGTGCTATGTATGAGGTAATGGAGGGTAGAGACCGGGTGCAGATCCGCATGAACCTGACCTGTAAGCCGATAATAGGAGATGTATCCTCCTCGGCGGGTCAGCTGCAGTCGCAAGAAATAGCCCATTCCTCGTGGTGTATGTCCGGTGTGGAGTAATTCAACTACTCACAATCAATAACCGCTCCCTTCTCCTCGTAGCAATGCGGTGCACCAAGGAGAGGTGATCCGTGTCCTACTGTGGCGTCTCTCCGATCGGAAGGAATAAAGCAGGAACAGATGATCCAAAGTACAGCCACCCCTCAAAGATGCAGAACTCACCAGCAATAAAGTATAGTTAAAAACACTTTGGGCCTCATGCAGTAAAGGTTGAGAAAAATTATCGCCAGGGCATTTAAATTGCCTTTTTTGGGGCGTTGCTATCACGTATTCAGCAAGCCTTCATTACCGTTCATAGCAAAATTCCCAAAACGAGCTATTTTCTTCCAGCAATAGCATAGAGCCTCTGAAAAGGCCTAATCCGGCGATACATTTCTGCTGCAGAGATAGCGGCTCTGAGAGAGCTGCGTCTCACAGCGAAAATGTCGCCCACAAATTATGTTTTTTAATATACATGTGTTTCATAGTGTAGATGTGCAGGGGGTCTCCGGAGCTGAACCGCATTGGTTTTATGTTCGGGGATGCCCTGCTTCCCGAGATACAGGTACCTTTATGGGATGCCAGTATCTCCTATGCTTTGAAATGTCCAGCTCACGTGACGCGGGACATTTCAATGCAGAGGGATACAGAGGGAAAGCCTGTATCTTTGGAAGCAGGGGGTCCCCGGACATAAAACCAATGCGGTTCAGCTCCGGAGACCCTTGCACATCTACACTATGAAACACATGCATATTACAAAATATTTAATATACATCAATACACGCCCCCCTCCGCCCAAACACACACAATAATGGGCAAAATAACTATTATCCAGATATGGATAATAGATTATTTGCCCATTATTAAACACAACATTAGCATGCATCAATAAAGTAAATAAATACAGTTCTACTTACCACACCAGCATATCCACACCAGCATGTCCCTCTGTCCTCCATTGCCAGAAAGCATATATACATAATATAGACATTCTAATGGCCCCTAATCCATAATCACCGTAGCGGTTAATAACCACTATAGTAATTAAGGGGTTAACCCACCCTGCCCCGATACAAACCTAGGTGGCCTAAGCACCCACCCCAGACTGACTATACCCACCCTATACCCATTGAGTAGTATAGTGGTACATCATACCCATATAATAATAATATGGGCATGATCAGCCTCTATAGCACTCAATGGGCACCCTAATTACAATACATTAATGCACCAGACACACAATAATAAAACATAACTCCAAAAAAACATACTTCACTAAATAAAAACAGTAGCCAGCTAATCCAATGAATACAAGCAATAACAACATCAACAATGAATTAATTAAACCATTAACCAATCCAAACAATTAATTCCTAAAACAAGTCAGAATTATTTTAAACAGTAACCAATCAAACCAATTAATTACTAAACCAACTCAAAATTAATAGTCACATTAACCAATCAAACCAATTAAATTCTACAACATTAATGAATTAATTGAAACATTAAACTACAAAGAAATAAATTCAAACAATATCTGAAATAACCATTAAACGCATTAGCTAACATAATACAACATTAAGTAAAAACGAACAACAATCGCAAACATTTGATTTCCATCAAGTAGGAAAAAAACAAACAATGACATCCACATAATAAACTGTAATTAAAAAAAACAACAGCAATACCAAGCCAGAAATGGCCCCCAAATATTGTCATAATAATGTATTAATCTGTACCCTAAAGTGGTACAGATTTATATATTATCAGTCAATATGCCTCCCCCAAAAAATCAAAAAACACATCCAATGAAAAAACCTGTTAAAAAAGACATTTACAAACATTCAATATATTACTTACCATTAGAAGCGCTGGCCCTCTGACTCCTGGGGTAACAGGAAGCTCACGTACCTTGAAGGCCTCGAACAGCATCTGATGCCATCCGCCATGAAGATCTGGATCAGGTACCCAAATCGTCTTTTTTCTTTTTTTAATCACCTTCTTCTATCTTCATCTGTCATCATTTATTGATCTTCTTTATCTTCTACCTTCATCTGTCAATCCAAAAAGCCCCATGGTAGATCCCAACCGATGTTGTCTCGTCGTCTTCTTGGGCGTCACAGCCTTAAATAGGGCTTGTGACGTCACATTTAGCCTCAAACTGGTTAACAGCCACCTGATTGGCTGTTAAAACCATGTGCCGACTTTAATTTTTTTTAAAAATGACGTCACTTAAAGGGAATGATGCCAGCCAATCAGAATGGCTGTGCTTCATTTGCCTTTAAGATAAGTTGCTGATCGGCGCTCAATCAGCGATTTTATTTTGGGTATAAGATTTTGCAGCAATACAGGCCGTTATCGGCCACTTATCGAGGCTTACTGAATATGAGTAGGCATTTTCGCCGATAAGTGGTCGATAAGTGCCTTATCGACGCTTAAAGAATGAGGCCCTTTATTGACTACATAAAAATGTATGGATGTTGTATCTTTTTATGTAGCCCAATAAAGTGTTTTTAACCATACTTTATTGCTGGTGAGTTCTGCATCTTAAGGGGCGGCTGTACTTATGATCATCTGTTACTGCTTTATTTCCTGAAATACCTTTATGATAATCATGGTCTGGATGTGAGTAACGACTAGTTTTTGTGTGACCTATTTATCGTTACGGTGTTTCCATGCACTAACATCATTGAAGGTTCATGGATATGCAATGTTAGGATAACATAGTTACATAGTAGATAAACGCACATTAGCATCTCATTTGCATATGAGCAAGCCTAATGTCCATCTAAAGTTAGCAATACAATATTTTAGTGGTTAACTCAAAGTCAACGGTACATTAATCACCTTAATGAATAGATGTTAGGAGTAGCTTTGTGATAATTGTGGCTCTACCCCAAAGTTGGCAGAGGAGTTGTTGGTAAACTATGAATGGTGGTTCACAGAATATTCTTTTCAATGTTGACTACCAAATATGGCTTGTAAATCTGACTGCACTAAAGCAATAATCATAGGTAAAACCAGTGCAATACATCAAGAGCACTAATTAGTACTACTGAAAAACATTTTTAGTGACCGTTAACCCATGGCAAATGTAAGTTGATTTCTAAAATCGTATGGTACATTGAAGTCTACTTATAATGTGAATGCCCATCCAGTGCCTGTCAGTTGAAAAAAGGCAAATGTGAATGCAGCTATATTCATAAAGGCTTTCAGAATAACAAATCAGTATTGATTCAAGATGTTTAACTCAGAATTCTTGATTTCAAGGATTTGCTTAACTCTTGATTCATGTTAAGTGAAAAAGGGTAGATATGTGCATCTTCTTGTTTCATAAGTAACAAAGTTCCACACAATCTACTGAAACAAAAAGAGGCAATAAAATAGCTAAGCTACTGCTGTCACGTGGGACCAGTACTTTTAACACCTTTATACCTTCCGGGATCAATTCACCAGGCAGGACAACCTTGTTAAATAAATTGGGTTTATTCGGGCAAGCCCGCAGACATACAAGAATTGCACAAAATACAGTAAATACATACCAACTGGGGTCTGGGGGGAATCACTAGCCTCAACTAGGGTGCCTGCTTCAGGTAGGTTTACCCTATCTGCTTCACGTCCAGGAACACAGAGTACTCTTTTCGGGAGAGCTCCACAGAATCTGGCTACAACAAAGGGTCTCACCCACTGATAGCCCATCCGCAGACCTGTACCTCCGCCCTTCCTCGTCTGCCAGATGTCCCGACACTTAGCCCATCCGTCCTTTTGATCCACCATTGCCATGCAGGCCCCCCCGGCTAATTACATTACCTGGGCTGTCTGCATAGTAATGGATACGTTTCTAAATACATTTTAGAACTTGGGCTCTAAAACTTGGAGTCTAAAACTTGGACGCTACAACTTGGTCTTAAAACAGGCTCCTGCACTGTATTTTAAAATCCAATTGTAGACCTTGCTGGCGGGGCAAAGATATTACATAGTGTTGCATTAACACTCCACAACACACCGTCATTATCTACAGACGCGTACCCGCAAATCATGCACTATGTGCGGGTAAAATAACAATAACAATATAACCGGTCAGCAACCCCTTACACCGTTTTTAACCCTATTTTCCCCCCAACATCCACCCTTCAACTCCTGTTCCCAAAGTTCCGGTCCTGCAACTATTTCCTATGAGGGACCCTAACCACACAGGGCATCCCTCCCTAGCTTATAAACCCACAGGGGACAATTTAATGGAACATGTTTACAGGGGAATACATTAATACAGATTACTGATCCAAGAGCTGACACAAATAGCCCATTTACACATGTTTTTTAGTGGCAGCCAGCCGGGCTTCACTTTATTATGAAGGTCGGCTACACCTACCGTCACAACTGCTACATTAGAGAACATTTTTTTTTTACACTTTAAAAGCTGTAAATGCTTTTGTGCGGTCTGAAATAATTACAAGATAAAAGGTCTCATAAATATTAATCTGACCTTCAAAAGGTGCCATTGTACAATGTCCTGGAAAAGGACTGTATTTTAAAAGCAAAGTCCCACCACACCAAATGAATGCAAACTGTTCTTTCTGTGTGTGAAGATAACATTAGAAGAATAGTGATATACTGCAGAAGAATAGAATACACTAATTGACTCCTTGGCTTTACCTTGACTTTTCTTCTCCTGCCATTATGATGTGGTCTTTTTATCTTCCAAATGTTTTAGATAACAGCTTCAGGTACTGAAAATTATTTGAAAGTGACAAAATCAGAACTTGCTGTATCAATGTTTAAAAGCATTACAGATCTTGTGGGAAGTATCTAGGAAATATTGAATCAAAATTGACGTACAGCAATGAGTGATTACTTATGTAGCCCTTTTTCTGAACACTCCCAAAGGAACTACTGGTCGCTGTACAATCCTGCGGCTCCGGGAGATCTGAGCCTCCGCTAGCTGGGAGCCTGGGGTAACACTCATACATTTACTTAGCGCAGCGCCTCCACTTACCCAGGATCCCCGTGATGTGAGATTCCCCTGGGCAAGAAATACATACACACATATGTGATGGAACCAACTTTACTGTATATGATAATGCATGGCAACCATATCACTCTAACATGCAATTAGCAATAACACTTATCAGAATAACTGGTACCGTCCTTATAACGGTAGTGGCTTAGCCACCCTCTTATGGAGTACTGTATCAGTCCCGCTAACGCGTGCTCCACACACCGTGTCCATATATTAATGTGATGGTACTATATGGTATAGGCTCAGTCTTGTAACCACTCGCTCAGTGTTCCTACAAAGGGTTTAGCCTAAGGCGGGATCAGCGCCTCATGACCGGTGTTGGTGCACTTGATGATATAGTACCTGCCGAGCACTCCGGTGCTCGGATCTGCAACTACTTCGTAAAGGATCCGTCGAGTTCCGGCCCGACATCCAGGATCCACCGTCCGGGAAGACCCCAACAAGATGGCCTATGCAACCGCAACGAAGGGCAGCGCCCAACCTTCTGCACTGGTACGCAACTGCAACGGAGTCCCTATCTGACTCCGTGAACTACCATTGACATTCGCTGCACTATAGGCCATCCCTACAGCACAGCAACCTTAGATGGCTTTAGGGAAACTCCTAGGGCCTATGGGGTAGCCTATCCTATGCAGGTGGTCACAGACCCCCTGCACCCACACTACCTTTCCCGTGCCCACCCGGGTCTCCTCTGGCTAACTCAGCTTAACGCCTGCAGCAAACACACTGCATACACACAGGCAACCTGCAGCAACAACACACAGCACACGCTGCTCACACTGTGCCTACTTGTCAATGCTCACAGCACTACCAGCCGTGACACTGACAAGCCTGCACCCTCACACACCTAAGGGCAGAGTCCCTAACCTAGGACTTTCCCTCAGTACTACCCACTACCCTGTTGGGGATTTGGGCCTGCCTGGGACTTGGGGATCCTTACCTGGTGCAGGAGCCACTTGCTCCTTACACCCTTCCTCCCCCTTCCTGCTCCCAGCTTCAACTGCCGTTCACAGCGCGTGAAATGTATCTTATTCTGGCTGTCTGGGAATCCTTGGCCCTCATTTGCCACTATGAGGCACCTGGTGCCTGTCTCCCTATGCCTCCTGGGAGTTGTAGTCCCTGATAGGCTCTCTGTATTGGGGCCGCATGCGCGCTTCTCCTGCGCATGCGCGAACGCCTATTGGCCGCCGCAACCTTTCCCTTGCCGTCCCTGCCCTCGCGCGACTTCCTAAGGGCTACCGGGACGCTCTGTCTCTATCTGCACATGCGCAATCCCGCGCACGCTCGCGCAACGTGTCATGGCGGCCCCCGCTAGCTGGTGCGCCGCCGGAGCTCCAGGGACGCCGAGCGCTCCCTGCACTGCCCCCACCCTCGCGAAGTGCCGGCGGAGGGGGGTCAGTGAGTACAAAATAAGACCGGGGCTACATTCTCCCCCTTGTAAAATTCCTAACGACCTCGCTTGAGTAGCAACCATACAAGAGTTATATAATGAAAAATGCATGGCATAAATCATATCACACATAACTTGCATTTTCCCATTGGTACTCAACAACTTCCCGTGGATACCCGAGGCCCGCTGAGTTTCATAGTTGAGTGCCCTGAACTGATCAGATGGGGGTACCTCACTTTTGCGTCCGTGAGCCTCCCCCAGAAAAATCTCTTGAAGAGCACGCTCTGGAGTAACAGTCACCGGCTCTGTACTACTTCCTCCCCCTCGTAGAAGGAATAGTACAATCTCCTTTAACCAGGCCTTTACCTGGCCATCCACGGCATGGATGCGGTAGGCCAGGAAGCCAGGGCCTTTCCCGCGGTCCACTACATGGTGAATGGAGCGCTCCTTTTTGGGCTTAAAAGAGGCAACCTACCCTGAATCCTTCTTCACACAGTCTTTGTCTCTACAAACTGGCGAAGCTTCCACGGGGAAGCGAGCAATGGACAATGTCTCTTTCCTCACAGTCTCGGGTTCACCCGGCAGGGGGTAAAGGGTAGATACCTTACCGCTGTGGTGGTTCACGGTGGCCCACAGGTCCTCGGGAACGCTGTCAGTCCCCACCTCGGCTGTCTCGGGACCTGCCCCCTGCACGTCAGGGGCAGTCCACTTACTTGCTGGAAACTCGGGAGCGTTGGATCCCGGTCCTGGGACCACTTGGGTTGGAGCGCACGGGCTCACACTCAGATCAGGAGCTGTTCTCTTCACCTGGATGATAGGCGGTAGGTACTGGTCCACTCGCACCACTGGACAGCTATCTTCTAAGGGGGGCACCTCCGCCAGGACGCGATGACGAGGTGAGCCTATCGCCCGGGTGAGCCTACCTTCGGAGCCGCAAGGCTCCGCGATCACTGGGGAGCTCACACCCGACACCCCTGGAGCAGTCAACTCACCCTTGTCGTCGTCACCAGGTACTGATCCCAAGCCTGGGACCGCTGGTACCTCTGTGGTAGGCCGGACTGGCCGTTGCAGGGCCCACGGGCCCACAGCAGGGTCCGCAGCATCTGGATACACCTCCTCTAGGGCACACGGACCCACAGCAGGCTCTGTATCAGCTGAGATAGTTGGCTCGGGGACTTCACTAGGGTGGTCCGCCGGCAGGCGCATCACCACAAGTGGTTGGTCGCTGGAATCACTAAAAGAAGATGCAGGTATAGACACCTTACCCTGTGATTCCGGAATCGGCGGTTCTGAGCTCTGTGGTTCCTGCTCGGGAACCGTGTCTGGAACCGACATCTGGGGTTCCAACATCTGTGACTCGGCCTTCGGCGGCTCCGGCTCTGAACCGGAGTCTAGAATATCCAATTGGACACACGGGCCCTCCACAACCTCCACAGCTGAGGTAGGTGGACTGGTAGCAGCTTCACCCGCCTCGGTTGAGCCATCAGGCGCCTCTTTCCCCACAGGTTCCGCCATCAGAAGTTCCTGCTCTACCACTAAGACGTCCCCTTTGAGAGGGTCTGGAAACGTGCCTGCAACATGGGTCTGGACACACGGGTCCCCGGGGGCCTCTGGAATAAGGACAGACTGATTACTAGCATAACTCACTTTAGTAGAGGGGTCAGGCTCCTCCTCTTCTTTCTCTGCTGGTTCTGTATCCTGGGGTATGATAGGCTTTAAGAACCAGGCCCCGCAACAGGCACATTGGGGCTCCCACGCCAGTGCACCTCTAGAACAATCACAAGAGGGGCTAAAACACTATATACCCAGTTCTCCGTCCACCTCGATTTCCCTGAAGTCGAGCGGTAACTGAGACAGGATGGCTCCCTGGGCATGGGCCTCTTGCAGGCAGGGGCACACTAGCACAACGTCATCTATTCCTGGCGCGTGCCAGGGCAAATACACATTATATTGTGTAACCCCTGGCAGTCTCTCTCATTCTCGGGGGAAGAATAATCTGTTTCCACAACAGTGTCCTCCTCTTCCTCTGGAGGTTCTGTAGGCTGTGGCAGTCGGGGTTTCAGGAACTGCACCTCACAGTCAGGACACTTGGGCCCTCGGGTCAATTCACCTACGGGGCAACCACATTCACCCAGGCGGCAGTGCATCCATTCTTCCCCATCTATCATTGTCGTCGTGAGCGCTACGGGTAACATAGGTAATCTGGCCGTCCAGCCCTCAGTCACCTCCCAGTTTCTGAACGCACACGGGCATAATGCTACTGGCAATACTGAACGTGGGGACCATATGACTCTATACAGCCAGGGGTGTTCTTCTCTGCATCCCGTACTTTCCTCAGGGGGAATAGAAATCGCTGATTGCTGCTCACTGTGCTCCCTCCTATGGTGGGGGCGGGGCTCGGATTTTCCCGCCAGTCCTGGATAACTGTTTGCAAAATTTTCCTGCTCGGCCGGGAAATCAGCACGTGGCTTCCTCCGCCTTGAGGGCTTCCCCATGGCGAAACAAAAATAGGACACAATTTAGAAAAAAAATTACAAGGCACCCCAGGTCTGATCTCTCAGCAGCGCCTCCAAATGTAGCCCTTTTTCTGAACACTCCCAAAGGAACTACTGGTCGCTGTACAACACCTGCGGCTCCAGGAGATCTGAGCCTCCGCTAGCTAGGAGCCTGGGGTAACACTCATACATTTACTTAGCGCAGCGCCTCCACTTACCCAGGATCCCCGTGATGTGAGATTCCCCTGGGCAAGAAATACATACACACATATGTGATGCAACCAACTTTACTGTATATGATAATGCATGGCAGCCTTATCACTCTAACATGCAATTAGCAATAACACTTATCAGAATAACTGGTACCATCCTTATAACGGTAGTGGCTTAGCCACCCTCTTACGGAGTACTGTATCAGTCCCGCTACCGCGTGCTCCACACACCGTGTCCATATATTAATGTGATGGTACAATATGGTATAGGCTCAGTCTTGTAACCACTCGCTCAGTGTTCCTACAAAGGGTTTAGCCTAAGGCGGGATCAGCGCCTGATGACCGGTATTGGTGCACTTGATGATATAGTACCTGCCGAGCACTCCGGTGCTCGGATCTGCAACTACTACGTAAATGATCCGTCGAGTTCCGGCCCGACATCCAGGATCCACTGTCCGGGAAGACCCCAACAAGATGGCCTATGCAACCGCAACGAAGGGCAGCGCCCAACCTTCTGCACTGGTACGCAACTGCAACGGAGTCCCTATCTGACTCCGTGAACTACCGTGACATTCGCTGCACTATAGGCCGTCCCTACAGCACAGCAACCTTAGATTGCTTTAGGGAAACTCCTAGGGCCTATGGGGTAGCCTATCCTATGCAGGTGGTCACAGACCCCCTGCACCCACACTACCTTTCCCGTGCCCACCCGGGTCCCCTCTGACTAACTCAGCCTAACGCCTGCAGCAAACACACTGCATACACACAGGCAACCTGCAGCAACAACACACAGCACACGCTGCTCATACTGTGCCTACTTGTCAATGCTCACAGCACTACCAGCCGTGACACTGACAAGCCTGCACCCTCACACACCTAAGGGCAGAGTCCCTAACCTAGGGCTGTCCCTCAGTACTACCCACTACCCTGTTGGGGATTGGGGCCTGCCTGGGACTTGGGGATCCTTACCTGGTGCAGGAGCCACTTGCTCCTTACACCCTTCCTCCCCCTTCCTGCTCCCAGCTTCAACTGCCGTTCACAGCGCGTGAAATGTATCTTATTCTGGCTGTCTGGGAATCCTTGGCCCTCATTGGCCACCATGAGGCACCTGGTGCCTGTCTCCCTATGCCTCCTGGGAGTTGTAGTCCCTGGTAGGCTCTCTGTATTGGGGCCGCGTGCGCGCTTCTCTTGCGCATGCGCGAACGCCTATTGGCCGCCGCAACCTTTCCCTTGCCGTCCCTGCCCTCGCGCGACTTCCTAAGGGCTGCCGGGATGCTCTGTCTCTATCTGCGCATGCGCGATCCCGCGCACGCACGTGCAACATGTCATGGCGGCCCCAGCTACCCGGGTGCGCCGCCGGAGCTCCAGGGACGCCGAGCGCTCCCTGCACTGGCCCCCACCCTCGCGAAGTGCCGGCGGGTCCGTCGCTGCCTCCGGCGGCACCCGCAACCGCTCGGCACTCGCGGAGGGGGGTCAGTGAGTACAAAATAAGTCCGGGGCTACACTTATTTTTAACTTTCACTTTTATTTTGCTCTTATGTCATTCTCTGAACGTCATAAGGGCTGGTACTCCAGAGGCCCTTATAACATTCATAAAATGTCATACTACATTCTTGTATTTAGTGTAGCATTTCTGTAGTTGCTTTAATACATAATGAACCTGGGCAATACAGTGGTGGTCACAATTTGCCCACAAGTACTGTACCTCTAACCATGATTTTAAAGCAATACCAGGATCCCTTATAGTAAAGGTGCTGATTTCTTGTCTTCTATTCAAACTGAGATAAACAAATCCTACATTTTCTTGTTCTATTATTTCTCCTACCATTCATATGCCTCCCAAACCTTTGAGCTATTGTAGATGATGCCCTACAACAGTTTTAAAGCAGTAGCAGCCGGGTCACGTGTTTCAGAGCATCCTTTGCAGTGCAGTATTTCAGCATTGACTTCACAGATCTCATCTGCAGGAAATGAACACGGTGACCCTTGCGTCTTGTATCCTGAACTTATACACATACATTTGTTATTTGAACTCAGAGACAGAGACTTCTTCTTTATTTCACAGGGATCAGTTTAAAGAAATCTCATCGAGGTCAGATTTCTATCTGCTGCTTGCTGACAGCTCATGGAGCTCCTCACACATACCTTCTGCAATGAATTCTAAACCCTGCCCGGAGTTAAGGATTTAGTGCAAAATATTCAGTATTACACTGTGGGAGGTCGAATGCATTGGAAAATGTTGAATCTTCCAAACAACTTTTTTGAAGGCTTGAAGCTGCTGTGAAGCGCTATGTACATTAATGGTGATATATAAATAAAGACATACATACATAGTGCAATCATGAATTAATAAAATAAAAACCCACACATATGTTTACCTAAATGAATAATGGAAGGCTGAATATTTACCTGCAGGCACATTGAAATATCTATACGGTCAAAAACAACTTGATAATCACCAGACATCAATAATCAGGGTTCCAGGGGCAACATGAATCATCTTGACACAAATATAATGCAACGTAATGTATTGTGTCGTTGCATTTTGCATCAAATCACATTATGAAAATTAATTGTATTACATTTTCTTACTTTGTAATATACAGTATTTTGAAATAAAATTCAGGAAAAAAAATGTCAACATTTTATAAACTAAGAATAATGTTCATGAAATATGTTTCAGGAAACCTAGAAACAAGGGGGATTGAATGGCCCAACAAAAGACATACAGTAATAGGCTCTCCTTTGTTTGCCTTCAGTCTGTGTGAGTAATACTATGGATGGGTGAAATTTGTTTGCAGATTTGGATCCACCTCGGATTGTCCGGTTCCTTCAGTCTGTGGATTTCCACGGATCAGACTCAAAAAGGCCAATTCGCCTTATTCTCTATCACTGGCAATCCACACGACGGATTAATAATTCAAACCAAAATTGTAATCCACGATCTGAGGATGACAATAAATAGAGGTGCAGCCTTATGCGGAAGCCATTTGTTGCAGGGTTTAGTTGTGGGTTTGTTAGGCTCTGTGTTGCTGCCCTACTTTTATATCTTAATATTTTTTGGGGAGGTGGTGCAGTGATGTTGCTGGGCCAATAGCCCGCGACGCGCCGACGTCAACGTCATGCCGCTGCTTCGCACTGATTGGGTGTTTTCAGCCGACAGTGCGATGAGAAACAGGCTCTGCTGCTGGCTGAAAATCCCAGCACCTCAGCACGCCTACGGACGCTTGCGGGAGCCACCTCTAAAGACATCCTCATTGAGGATGATGGGGCTCAGCGCGGAGCGTCCGCATGGCTCAGCGTGGCTCCCCCCTCTATGGACCTAGCCTAAGACCTGCTTTTTGCAACCAAGTCCTACAGAGGAGAACGTAGCAGTTGCGTCTGGAATTTCATGTTGATTTGAGTTCCAGGACATTTTGGACTAAGTCCCAGTCAGGGGAAAATCCTTATTTATGATTCCCTCTACCTAGGAGAGTCTAGTTTTTTGCCCCAGTTCCCAAGTAAGTGTTTCTTTTTGCCTGTATTTGGTGTTCCATTGTGTAAATTTACACTTTATTTCACTTATCTGTTTTTCTCAATGACTGTTCCTGGTAAAATGGTGTAAACTGCCTGGTCTCCCGTGACAATCACCTACTATCATCTGCGTTTTTCAGCATGTACCTCTGGCAGAATGATAGCATTGGAGAGAGAGGTGTGGACCCATTTCCAGAGGTCCTGTTGTTCTTGGAGCTTGCGGGTCACCACAGGAACTCCTTTGGGCATTAAAGAGGATGGAAGTATGGCTGGGGGGTACCCATAGGTGCAGGAGAATGGTGACTTTTGAGAGGAGTCATGTTTTAAGGCGTTTCATGCAAACTCAGCAAAAGAGAGCAGTTCCTCCCAATTATTCTGCTGATACAAAGCAGTAAAGGAATTGTTCCAACAACTGGTTCATCCTCCCGTTAGGCCATTAGACTGGGGATGGAAAGATGAGGATAAATGGAGAGAAATTTCCATTCTGCTACAGAACACTCTGCAAAACCTGGAAACAAACTGCGATCCCCGATCAGAGACAATCTCTTAAAGTAATCCGTGCAAGTGAAAGTCCCTTGATGAAGATTTCCGAGAGTTCCGAGGCAGGAGGTAATTTTTTAAGAGGAATTAAATGGGCCTGCCTAGTGAAGTGATTGACCACTACTGGGATGGTAGTCATTCCTTTAGAAGGTGGTTGCTCAACAACAAAGTCCTTTGCCAAATGGTTCCAAGGTTGTTCAAGGATTGGCAGTTGTTGGAGTAGGCCATAGGGTAGAGCACCTTGTTTTGAGCACATTAAGCACAAGCACCTACAAAATCTTTGACATCACTAAGAATCTCCGGCCACGAGAAGGTGCATGATAAATATTCAGATGTCATCTTCACTCCAGGGTGGCCGAAGAACTTGGACTTGGACTGGATGTCCCAAAGTTAGAACCTCTTTGTGGAGGCATGGAGGTATGTAGAGTCTCGAAGGAGGTACATGTGCTTGAGCAGGAACTTCCAACTATACGTGAATAATTTTTCAGGTGAGATGAAACTGAGGAGATGATGCAAGCAGGGGCATATCGATCTCTAAGGTCTCATTGGTGGAGTATTCCCTGGACATGGCGTTATCCTTAGTATTCTTTCACCCTGGATGAAAGGAGATTATAAAATTGAACCGGGTGAAGAACAAAGCCTATCTAGCCTGGTGTGTCCCAAGTCTCCTTGTTTTAACCTATGTATTACAGGTTTTCATGGTTGGTGAGAATTGTTATCCATGAATGTTGACAGAACTTCTGAGACCAGAACTCTTTCATGGGATCAAGCATCAGACAGGACACAGAGGTCAAATAAATGGGTGTTTATTTGGGACAAAGCCAACAGACACAGAACAAAGTCACCTAACAGAGCTATACTCACTCCACTCAGGGAATACAGGGGATATCCTAGCAGTCCTACTGTAAGTGCCCGGTGCCAGCTTTTCTGTCTGTGGAGGTTCGGCAATTCCAAGCAGCACTGGATGCAAGTCACAGGCAGGCAAGTATAAATGGCCTGGTTCAGAAAGGCACACAGCCTAGCCTTGGGGTTTCTCTGGCACAACCTCAGAGTATGCCATTTTGTCCATATACACACCAGTCCAGGAATGATCTGTGGAACTGAGATCGGAGGCCCTTTTCTAGATTCCTGTCTCCATAGGAAATCATGGAGAAGGGTGGCGACAAATCACAGAGTGAATGCTGCATGTGGAACCAATTACATCACGGATGCTATGTGGGCCAATCACAAAGCTAGCTATATAGGCTAATCAGGGCTGTGGGAATTCAAACTAACTAACCATTGAAACCTGAGTCAGTTGGGTCTTAAAACCTCAGGGTCCAGTTTCAGCTAGATATCTACTGTGGAGATAGATGACTCAAAAACGGAGTTTAACAATGGCCCTGCCCTCAGAGTCACAGTTCCCCAGACTTGAGTACACACCCCTCCCCCTCCAGTCCCCACAATAGCCATTTCTCCAGACATGTGGTCTGAACAAAGAGTTTTTCAGTCCTGCATCTTCAGAGGATCCAAAAAATGCAAAGAATGCACAAAGCAGCGCACTGCCCAGGGACACAGGTGTATCAAAAGTAAAAATGTAGAGGTACAGTGAAGTGTGTTATACATAATTTTTCTGTTGGCTTCAGGAGATTCATATTTTCAGTGGCTATAGTCACTCACCCAGTAGTTTACCCACTCCATCATCTCAGTCTTCACTGTTTCTATATGATTGATGAATATATACAAAGATTCCAGGACTGTTGGAGCACCTATCACATTTCTATATCGAACTGCATATCCAGAGACCTTGCCTATGCTGTAACACATGATAATCTTTGCAGTTAAATTACAAACAGAAAATAAAGGTTTACACATTTACATTCACATTATATATTTGGCCGGAGGAGCCACAATAGGATGTATATACAGGGCAACCCTATATATTCATCCAGACGAATGGACAATAGCTGTGCTTCACCGTTATTATAAGAGCCCCATTGCCCATATCGTCACAAACATGTTCCTTCAAAAAGATGGTGCCTTTTTGATGGCGAAGAGCTCTCAGTTTCCGATGTCATAATTTGACAGCACATCCTTCACCCACTCAGATAGGCCCTGACAAAAGACGGGCTCTAGAGTCTGGTTATTCAAACCCATATTGTCAGCGTGGGTCTGAACTTCAATAGCATATTGCCCCACAGTATGTGTACCCTGATGAATCCAGAGTAGTGACGTGGAGGCCGAAGATACCAGTCCTGGGGCATCAAAGACCTTCCGGAAATCCTGAATTAAAGCTGTAGAATCAGACACCAGGGCCACGCCGGAGACAAGGGAGATGATGTACACTATGCCACCCTTGACTGATGAGACACAAACATGGATGGCTGGAGATCGAACTGACTGGAGCACTGGTTTAGGAATCCCCTGCAGGCAGCAAGATTTTCTCCATAGCGCAGAGGGGCAGGTGTATCAGGTTTCTGAAGGGCTGGAGGAGCCATGAATGTGGGTGTTTCAGGAATTGGTGCAATCTCGAGGGTATCGAGTCTGGAGGATATTAGGTAGGTAGAAGATCGATGCCTCCGCCGCTCCTAATTACTCAGACTCACCAGGATGATCGGTAAAAACAAATCTTTATTGGGGCTACATAAAACAGATACTCTGACGGACAAGACTAGGAGACCTCCTCCCATGCGTTTCGAGCAAAATTGCTCTTGGAGGATATTAGGGATAGTTGTTAGTCTTGATCCAAGAAGATTCCTTTGGGTGTCAACACCCTTCCCTACCTCAGCGGAATGCATGTCTGGACAGAGCATAATGTAAAGCTGGTCATCTCAAGACAGGAAGCGAACCCAAAGGGCTGAGGCCGGATATCAAATCACTGACCTCAACTGTGAGACAGAGCTATGAATTGAGTATAGCCAAGTCGGAGTCACAGGCTGATGTCAAGGCAGATGGCAAACGTGCAGAGTCAGGTTCACAGGCTGAGGTCAAGGCCCGAGGCAAAGGATCAAGTCAGGGTGACAAGCTGAGTCAAGGCTGTATGTAAACACACATTAACAAACATGAAACCATGCTCTGGCAAGTACCTGGAGCATGTTTTGCCTTTATAAGCATGATGGCAATAATCAAATGGCCACTGTCGCTTCAGTGTGGGTGGAAGTGAAAACAGATTATCAAGGAGAAAGATGGTCATCAGAACTTCAGTGTGGGAGCTAACAGCGCCTAAGCTTCATACTGCAAGAGATTTGATGGACGGTGATACAGCAGGGAGAAGTGCTGCGAAAGTCACATGGTAACGTGGCTCAGGAGAAGGGGGTGCAGTTCCTCTATGTGCCAACAAATAGTGAGTGGGGTATGCCAGGAGCGCTGGTAACTTAAATAGCCCCAGTGCAAGGGAAATACTGTAGGCTCATGTAGGGGTGTGGGCTATATTAGAATGTAGAGGGCCATTTAAAGGGCAGAAGAGCAGCCATTTATAATGGCCAGGGCAATCAAATAAGAGTGACAGTAAAAGTTTTTAGATTACATCTTGGGACCGATGAGGACAGACATCGACAGTAGAGCAGAGCAGAGGTATACTACATATCAGCCAACTTGATTTGTTTTAAATGTATTAAGGTTTATTTGTGGTTCCATAATACTGCTCAAATAAAAGTGATATTGTGATCTTCAAATAAATTTGAATATAAACAAAGAAAATGTGCTCTGGGGAGCATTTGAAATAGTACAGGATAAAGTGTAATAGCCAAATCTAAATCTGCTGTGGGCTTTGCAACCAAACTCAGCTATAATTTTTAATAGATATTGTGCTTGTGCTATTTTTTTTAAATCTTAGTAAAGAAATAAAGCCTTTCATTGCAACAAAATCATTCTCATCTTCCCCTTGATTCTACAAACATCACTTTTTTAATGTTAAAATGCATCATAGATTTTACACCTTGTCTTGCTAGTGATACAAAATATGGCTCAGTTTGAAACTGCTTAATCTTCCCAATATTACTGTAGAATGTTTTATTATTCAAAATGAAAATAAGTTTTAAAGTGATAAAGTATTTGCATTTGTTTAAAGAATACTAATTTGGATACCGTTTGTAGTTACTCTGGCTATCAAGCCACATAGACATGAAAGAAAATGATTTGGAAAATAGGGATGAGTTAGGAGACATAAATGTGTTTTTTAAAATATTTTTTTTAGTCCTATCAAATATAAATCTTATGTACTAATCAGGGGATCAAGGATTTTGTTTGTGTTTTTTCTGCATAATTGTGTAACGCTCGGCCTGCCCACAAGCCAGACGAGACCCGGTACTGAGGTGGAAAGGGTAAAACCAGGGGAGGAACAGAGGGACGGACAAGAGAAAGGGAAGGAGGACCTGGGAGGCAAGGCAGAAGGGAAAGGGGCATGCAGGGCATGCGTGTGACATCCGAGGAGGCAGAGCGTGGGGAAGGCGCACCGTGGGCTCCAGGAGCAGAGAGAAGGGGAGGAGCAGAGGGACGGACAGGGGAAGGGTCAGGTAGGGAAGGAGAAGCGTGGAGGTTGAGCTGACGGGACCCGAACGGCGACACGCAGGGAGCGTGCGCCGCGTCAGCGGAGGCAGAGCCAGGCACCAACCAATGGCGGCTTGGGTGCGCGCGCACATAGGGCTGATGCGCATGGGCAGGGGGTGCAGGGAAAGCAGCCAGGAGCGGGGACTGCCGCCGGGGAGTCTGAATGGCCCGAGAACAAGGTAAGGATGCGCTGAACGCGGGTATACCCGCAGCGCGGATCCTTACAAATTGCTGCTTAAAAATGTGCAGCGGTTTTAGTAATGTGTGGCAACTTTGAATTATAGATCTTTTATTACTTAATTTTCTTGCTAACATCACTATTTAACTGCATGGACACAAAAGCTTGCAGGTACACAAAATACATATAACAATAGAAAATACACATATGACATAGTTAATATAAATGGAAATATATTTGCACTCACTTCTTGTAGAATATAAAAGTTTTATTTCCTCAAAGTCTTTTGTTGCTGGTACCAGCTGTTGAAGATGGCAGAGAATCCACAATCGCCAAGGGGGTAAAGTAGAAGAATTTATATTCTCATCACCAGTGCATGTGTATTTTCTGTTACTACATTATGAATAAAGAAAGCAATATGCATAAAGAATAAGCTCAGGATCATAATTTCTTCAGCGTGAGTGTGGTGGTGAGAATACAAATTCTTCTATAATGCATATTTAAAGAAAAGTAGATGTAACTCCCTGTATAAGCCAAGAAACCCTTGAACACTGCCCTCTAGCAGGTTCATCTCCATTGACATGTGACTGTGATAAGCTAGTGAATGAGGAGGGACTAAGAGGGGGAGTGAGCTTTAAGAAGCGTGACAGCCATGAGAGGAGGAAGATCTGCGCAGAGCTGAGAGAGTAAAGCTAGTACGAGAGCCACCTATGAAACGGGACCTGCAAGCATCCCACGTGGAGACAAGAAGGGTGGATTGTACAGAGAGTCCAGTCGCAGAGAACCGGATCTCCAAGAGAGAGACAGCTGACGGAGCTGATACAAGCCAGCAACACACAGTGACAATACACAAGCTCCAATGGTGTACCGGTACTCTGAATATAGGCCTGACTACCAATGACTGGGAGGCCTATAAAGTTGACTATAACATATACACTTGCGAACAGTGATGATCATTTCTATTGTGACTTGTATGCAGTGATCCTATTTCTATGGATCTCAAGGTTACAATTATCCGTCTGCTATATATGTAACATATGTACCCTCACCCTTTAGGAGATACCTGTTGCAGCTACAGGTGGTATGGTGAGGCATACCTGTGAGGGTTCAGGAGAGCTGAGCTGTCTGCGTTGTAGTGGAGACCAGGACAGGCTTTGATATCATCTGATGTTCGGTATCCGGTGTTCAGTGCCTCCAGCTTCAGAAGGCTCTAAGAATCTTAGAGGCAGTCCCCTCTGAAGCAACTCTCATACACCCATGCTCACTGATAAGAATCCAGGCAGGTGTAAAAAGGAACAAGGACTTTATTTGCAGTCACTGTAGTAGATGGGGATACAGCGGATGCAAGGGCTCAGAGGATCCCAGGCCTCTAGATGGTGCTGGCTCTTCTAATGTGGAGCCTTAGATGGTTTCTTAGCCATCCAGCCATGAGGGCCTGTCTGGCCTCTCTCTTCCACCGGGAGGAGACAGGCCACACACTTCCACTTTCTTGGAAGGGTGGGAGAGCACTCCCTAAATTTGGCACTACCCTCCTGAGGAACCAGAAGGGGACGGCTCAAAATCTGCACCCTGATAGGATACATACAGACCATGAGTCACCATCACCTTTTCTGTCACTCAGAGGGAGCATTAGGGGGGTCAATTACCCACAGGACGGCTTGTCACAGCCTAGACCGCTAAGGACTTATGTGAAAGGGGGGGAAAGAGAGGCATGGTGGACTAAGTATGCTACACTCTACCCTTGGGTGGAAATGTCCATGTCCTCACTGGAACCAATTTGTTGCACCATCTGTCAGTCTGGAGCCTGCAATACAAATGTTAACTAAATATAGGGAAAGGGAAGAGAGGGGGACAAGACTCTCGTTTCAGCTTAATATAATAATCATGTGTAATTTAACACAGGTGCAAATAGGGAACAAAAGGTTAATTGTAAAGACTAGAAAGAAGAGATCCCCTTTGAAAGCCCTCTGTGTGTCTGAATGTAAAATGAGTGAATTAAAAAACTATTTATTATAATCAAAGAAATATAAAAATAAGATACACTTAGTAAAGTGAAGTCTATGACCAACAGGTGAACAGAATACACAAACAAACAGATACGCTATATATACAAACGGTAGTTGTCAGTCACAATGGGTGCACATATCTTTACCATTTAATGAAATCATTGCACTCATCAGTGAGAGGTAAAGTGGTATGCTTGGGGTGTACTGGCATCCAAATAAATGCTTGATGTAAACTAAAGACTAAACAACATTAGTAAGGATAAAAACCTGTATCAATACAAACAGGTAGCGTGGAGACTGATATATAACCTACAGTGTAATGGTAGGTCACGTGTTCATGCAACCAGTAATAGTCTAGACAGAAATACTGCAAATAGATACAATATACATATGCAAATAGTGAAGAAAAAATGTCCACACAATCACTAAACCTATACTATAGGCACACAAAATGTGTAAACAAGCCTAGAGGCACAAATCAAAGTTCGTATCAAGTTATAGCCTCTTAAAGAATATTGTACCTAATATTAGAACATCCCTATGATAACTATGCACATGTATTGGTATATGGCCAGTTAACAACCAGGTGCACCGAAGAATCGCCTGTAGCTGTTTAAATGAATACAACAATAACAACTGATAATACAGAGATAGCATTCGTGATCTGTAGGAGGACGCGCACAGAGGTATGCAAGGGAGACTTGTTAAAGTGAAGTTAAATAAGGCTTTTATTGCGCCTGTTTTCGTAACATAAGAAAATCATCAAACCAAGGGGTCAAACAAAGCTTCTGTTCCCTTGGGAGTATTTCTAATGAAACCTATGCAGTCCACAACTCCCTTTAGATAAGCATGTCTACCAGCCTCAAACATATATATTCATATGTGCAGATACAAAGTCTTATAAAGGAAAGTCTTATCTGTTTTCTTGTAGTTTGAGGGAAAGTCTTCTCTGTTCCTGGGTTGTGGCCTTTTCCTCAGGCTATATCAGGATTCAGGTTCAGAAGTGCTTTACCCTGTGTCTTGCAAGCAGCGTGCAGATATCTTCTGGCATGCTCAAGACATCTGTTCCTATGGTCAGTCTCACGACTTGTGATACTCAACAACAATCTCACTTCCTGTCCCAAAAGACAGGCTTTTCTAAGAACCTAATCAGGCAGGTGGTGTTGGTTAATTGACTACCAGCAGTTAACCACCACACTGCTGGATTAGAGGCACATTTCCTGAACAGGGATGACTCCCATGTTACATACCTCCCCTGTTTGTGGGAAGCTCGGGCTTGCCACGGCCAAAGCCCATCCTTCCACTCTCATCCTAGATATCTCTGTGACTTGAATGAGAGTGGATGGAGGAAGAGAACCCTCAGTCCCACTGGGATTGGAGCCCTTTCTCCAGTTTATTCGTGTCTCCTCCCGAAGGTGCTTGAGATTAGCACTCCTCAGTCGCTCGAGGAGGACATTTTCTAAGTATAGTCTTTTTGCTACGTGCGCGGTCATGAGATTTCCCTCGCGTCGGGTGCTCGTCTTATTGTAGGCAGACTGTATGGCAGCAGTTGTAGAGCATTTAAAAACAGCCCTTTCAGTTTTCCACTCTTGAAGCTGTCTCTCTGCACTTTTCCCTCTCAATGGAGTTGCTAGTTCAGCCTCTTTGGGATTAAGTTGCAAATCCACATCCACTTCCAGAGAAGTCTCATCTTTTCAGCTTCATCAGCTAAGGATTCTTCTGGTTTTGATTCAGCACGTGTACCTTCTTTTGTTGCCTGTTGGGTGGCTGAAGGTTTTGCTAGTGCTTGTTTAGGTGGTTCAAATTTTGCAACCTTGTTTTTAAGACGAGCGGTATTCCCAGCTCTCACTGTACCCTTGTCTTCATGGGTTTTTGTGGCTGTGGGATACTGACGCTTAGTCAGGGTCAATACTTGTCCTTGTAGGACTGTAATCTCATCCGCGAGAGATCCCTGTTTTTTGAGTGCGTCTTGCAAATCTCTTCTCAGGGAATTTATCTGCACACTTTGTTTTCTTTGAGCTTGCTTCCACATTTTCACTTCATTGTGAAGCACTATGAATTTCTCTGCTCGGGCCACAGTTAATTGTCTCAGTTTCTGGACCTTCTTGTGCTCCCTTTTGTGCCGAGTCACCTGGGTTCTAAGCTTGGCCTCTAGCGATGCTTTGGTGATGCTCAGGGTAGCCTTCAGTTTCTCATGCTGCTTTGCGGGGACATACTGGGTAATCAGATGTTCCTGCAGCACTTGTATTTCTTTAACAGCCTGCAGATTGTCATCCTGCAGAGTTCGCTGCTTCTCCTCGGCCATCTGGAGGTGCGTACGCAAACCTTGCAGTTGGTTCTGCAGTCGGTGCTCTGCTTCAAACTTCTCACCTTCCAAAAGTCTTTTTATTTCTTTAAGCTCGTGCAGCTTTTCCTTGACGTAGTCTGTCAAAGGAGAATTTTCTTCTTCCAGTTTTAATTTTTTTCTTTTTAATCCTTAATGTTCTCCTTTTTCAGTCTCTGTACTATTCAGGGCCTCCTTGCAGTCCTCCTTCCATTTACACACATCTGCTTTGAGAATGATAGTCTCCTGGAATGAGACTTCCTTCTCTAGGTTGAGGGTCTGAAGCTCCTTTTGAGAGACTTTGAGATCTGTATTAAGATTGAAAATAGTTTCTTTAGAAATGTCCCGCTCCTCAGTGAGACTGTGCAGTTCTTTTCTGGTGACTTCCAGGTCTGTGCGGCAGCTGTTGGTCGGATGATGTGAGGCATCCAGTGCTCTGCGGAGTGTCTGAACCTCTTTCTGAGATACGTCCACCTCTGTCCGGACACTGTTGACCTCCTGTTGTGAGGCATTCAGCTCTACGCGAAGAGTGTGAACCTCTTGCTGAAAGACTGTCATCTGCTTCAGTGCCTCCTCATACTTCCGCTTCAGCTTAGCCATCATTTTATCCGATTGGCTCTTCTTTTCATCCATGGCGGAAATAGTAGCGTTTGCAGTATCTAGCTCAGTCTTGAGATCGTCCAATTCTGTCCTGGCCAAGAGTAAATTGTGAACACATCTTTCTGTAGCTTCACGTAATTTTTCTGTAGCTCTGTGTAACCATCTTTCTTTTGTTTCAATTGTTCACGGAGCATATCACAGTCATGCCTGGCATTTTTCAGGGCATCTTCAGGGCTGGTCAAGGGATCGACACTCACTGGTTCCGGCTCCGCTTCCCTGGGATGGTTGGTTGAGGGTTCCTCACTGTTGGCAGCGGACAGACACTTCTTTGGGGTACACGACTTCTGTCTTTGGCTCTCTGGATATTCGGTTATCCGCGGGACAAATTCTCCATTTTCTCTAGGCTGCAGGGCAACTCGGTCCCCCTTTTTCTCCACAGGATCTGCGGACGTGTCTGTTCCTTCCACGGTAAGTGAAGAACCGCTTTTCTTTTTCCGCCTTTTTGTTTTGGATGACTCCGTCCGATCAGGAATACTGGGGTCTCCTTCTTTATTTGATACTTCAGCGGCTTCATTGTAGACGTCAGTCTTTTCTTGCAGTTGCTTTAGCTGACAGAAATATTTGGTGATCTGCTGCTCCCGCTCTTTCTCCTGTCGACCATATTCGTCATCATAGAGAGCGGTCTTTTCGGTTCGTGCAGAGTTCAGGCACCCCTACCATTCTTGGGGTGTTTTGTGGGTGTGACTCGGTTCGGGTTCCCCGTAAGAGATGTCTTCCTCTTTAATGGTCTGGAAGGGCCACTCTTCCGTGGGGTAGGGTTCATTACAGGAACACTGCATCTTGTCCTCCATTTTGGGGCTCTCAGGTGTAATTTTCTTCCTGACCTCAGGAGGCACTGTAGCAGCTGTTGCCACTGTATTTGCTAGAACCCCCAATTGTGGTAGTCCTACAGGTGGGCATATTTTGCTTGTAGAGGTCGTAGCTCTCACAGGCATCTCTGTAGACTTTTCTTTTTCTTGGGTAAGTTTTACAATATCAGCAGTACTGTGCACGCATTCTCTCTCATTAGGTATACTGGATGTGCAGTTGCAAGGTAAAAACTTCTATTTGCTTTTCACCATTTACTTGCTAGGTTTATCTCTCATTAGGTATACTGGATGTGCAGTTGCTAGGTAAAAACTTCTGTTTGCTTTACATCATTTACTTGCTAGATGCAATCCCTCCACTTCAGCCAAATAATGTGGTTTTCTGCTTGAGCAGTCATTTTCAGTCTCAATTTTGGGTATTATGGCATTCACTCTTCACACTTTGGGATACCTTTTACACAGCTCAGCAATTCCTTTTTCCCCAGTAGGTCAATTTTACCCTCAGCACTTGTTTACTGAAAATTCCCCTGCTTCAGCACAGTCTTGCATCAATTTTCACACTTTTCTGCATATACTCCATTCACAGCTGGTAGTCCTATGCGGTGTGGCAGCCTTTACTTGCAGAATCAGTACTGCTCGTGTGTCACCATCTGTATTCACTGCTTCAGCAAAACATTTGAAAACAACAAAGCCTATCCCTTTTAAGGGCTAACTTACTTCTTGAACCCTGACTACGGCTGGAAGGCAAAACCCCTATTTCAATGACCATATTACACTTTATTGTGATAGGCAAATAAGGTTTACCTGCTTCAGCACTATCTCTCTCTCTCCTCTTGGAATCGGGGAAAAGAGTCCATCTGTGGTTTTGTAAGTTTCAGTGCAGTGTAGATTTCCTGCCTGGGTGTGTATCCCTTTAACTCTGGTCTCTGCTGCATGAGTTCTTTGTTTATGTTGCTCAGGCTGTTTGTAGGCAAAAAGCACAAAAAAAATTCACAGGCAATCTCTGGGCCCCTTTTAACTTCAAGGACCACCTCAGTCCCAATTCTGACACCATATGTAGGAGGACACACACAGAGGTATGCAAGGGAGACTTGTTAAGGTGAAATTAAATAAGGCTTTTATTGCGCCTGTTTCCTTAACATAAGAAAATCATCAAACCAAGGGGTCAAACAAAGCTTCTATTACTTGGGAGTATTTATAGTGAAACTTATGCAGTCCACAACTCCCTTTAGATAGCATGTCTACCAGCCCCAAACATATATATTCATATGTGCAGATACAAAGTCTAATAAAGGAAAGTCTTATCTGTTTTCTTGTAGTTGGAGGGAAAGTCTTCTCTGTTCCTGGGTTGCTGCCTTTTTCCTCAGGCTATATCAGGATTCAGGTTCAGAAGTGCGTTCCCCTGTGTCTTGCAAGCAGCGTGCAGATATCTTCTGGCAGGCTCAAAACATCTGTTCCTATGGTCAGTCTCACAACTTGTGATACTCAGGAACAATCTCACTTCCTGTCTCAAAAGACAGGCTTTTCTAAGAACTTAATCAGGCAGGTGGTGTTGGTTAATTGACTACCAGCAGTTAACCACCACACTGCTGGATTAGAGGCACATTTCCTGAACAGGGATAACTCCCCTGTTACATGATCCAAACAATGATATCATAGTGGGATGCAGATCATAAAAAATGCTCACTCAGACACTAAACCTGTATAGTAAGCACACAAAATGTGTGAATAAGCCAAGAGGCACAAATCAATGTTCGTATCAAGTTATAGCCTCTTAAGACGTAATTAAATTTCTATGATAGCTGTGCACATTCACTTGTATTCCGCTTATTAATATGTGGGTGCCACAAGTAGCTAGCCTATAGCTGAATTAGTAAATATAACACTACAGAGTGGTGATCACGATATAGCAATACAGTAATTATCCAGACGGTTAGATCATAGTGGGATAAGTTCACAGATTAAAATCATTCAGCTTATTAAATCTGCTCAGAAAAACAAATTACTGGGTGCAGTTAGGGTTTATGTCAGGGCTGCTTAACAATTAAACAGCCGTGACCATGGTAGACATGAGAGTAAACAGTGTATAGACCAAGGAAAAAGTTGTAACTTAGGGTATCATGCAGTAAGCAGCGAAAAAATGCATTAGCCAGTTTAGCAATTAGCCATGTTTTTGGCGTGTTAAACTGGCTGTATGCTGTAAGGGGTGAATCCCTGGCGAATGAATTAGCCACCACCATTTGATGAAATGGCATGTAACCAGTGGCGGGACGGCTGCCTGGCGAGAAACTGCCGAGAAGCCGTCCCCTGCCGAGTTGTGTTTGCAGCAGAGAGAGATCCGTTGCTCTTTCGGCGCAAACATCAGCACAATAAAAATTATTTTTAAAACCATTTTTATTCATTGTGTACATGTGCAGGGGGTCTCCGGAGCTGAACCGCATTGGTTTCAGGTCTGGGGACCCCCTGCTTCCCGAGATACAGGCCCCTTTATGGGGTGCCGGTATCCCTCTGCATTTCAAGGTCCCGATCACGTGACCGCGGAATGTAAACAAAGCAGAGGGATACCGGCACCCCATAAAGGGGCCTATATCTCGGGAAGCAGGGGGTCCCCAGACCTAAAACCAAAGCGGTTCAGCTCCAGAGACCCTCTGCACATCTACACTATGAATAAAACACACATATCAATAAAGACTCGTTCCTTACCTTTGCGGGTATCTGCTATGGTAGCGAAGCAGCATGAATATTTATTTAATAATACTGTACTGTGAGCAGGGGGTCCCCCGAGCTGAACCGCATCACTTTGTGGACCAGGGACCCCCTGCTTCCCGAGTTGCAGGCCCCGGTATGTGTGATCGGGTGGGCAGTGTCACCGCCATGTTTATAGCGTCCCATACGCTACGTGCCCGCAATAAACATGGCGTCCACACTGTAACCGATGCCCCAAACCGGGGCCTGTAACTCGGGAAGCAGGGGGTCTCTGAGCCACAAATCAATGCGGTTCAGCTCAGGGGACCCCCTGCTCCCGCACAATATTATTAAAATACATTAATGCTGCTTCATTTCCATAGCGGATAGCCGCTAAGGGAATGAAGGGGTGAACGCATACTAGCATGTTTATTGGGGACAAATTCTCCCAATAAACATAGCAGCAATACACAACATACAATACAGTAATGGGCAACATTACTATTATCGACAAATGGATAATAGTGCAGTTGTCCATTTAAAATACATACAGAACAATAAAGACATTAAATACATATAGCACTCACCCCTGTGCGGCTGCCACGATGAAGGCCATCCTCATCTTCATCCTGCTAATGCCCCATCCGCTTCCTCAAAACAGACACAAGAATAAAAACATCCAATGTAATGTCCCCTAACCCCTTAATCACCATAGCGGTTATTAACCGCTACAGTCATTAAGGGGTTAACCAACCATCACCCACAGACCCTCCCCCACTAACCCCACCCCACCCCCTGAGGTCTAACCACGCTCACCCACTACCCACAGGGGAGTCCTACCACATACCCTTGGGGCCAAAACCCCCGTCCCCCAGCACATACAGTACAATAATGTGCCAAATAACTTTTATCCACATAGGGATAATACATTATTTGGCCATTATTAAACACATTAAATACCGTAGTAAAATAAAGAAAATTCTACTAACCTCATCAATAAGAAGGCCCCGTCGCCAGCATCATACTTGTGGTCCATTGCCAAAATAATAAATAGCCAATACATTTCAATGACATTCACATACCAATGAACCCCGTAATCACCTTATCGGGTACTAACCTCAAAGGTAATTAAGGGGTGAAGCCATCCTGCAATGGCAACACCACTTATGCATAACATCCTCAATGAATTAAAAAGCAATTTCCTAAACAAATCTCATGTAATCATTCAATCTAAAGCCTCAAATGCCACTTAAAACATTGCATTTACAGTGTATACATGTAGCATAAAATGTAAGCTACATGTACACGCTGCAAATCAATGTTAACAATACAATAATCCAACTAAAATAGCATGACATCACAAGAAGTATACTATGTAATCCAATAAAGTCACCATCAATGAATTAACAGACATGAATTACATCCCTAAACAATTAAAATACCAATCCATACCAATTACACAATTAACTATAGCTATCGTTACACAGAACAAGTTCACATCATACAAAATAGGACACCAACAATTACAATATACTAAATCAAGCCTCACCATAACCTACAGTACAGCATAGAAGCCCAAAAATTACATCTCTCTAATTATAAAATACATTTAACACACATCTATGCATAGCAGCATAGCCACAATCATTTACAATACAGTAAATCAAGCTTTTACAACACTATCATTTCTTACCCTGTATGTATATATCTCTCTAGACATACATACATACATACATACATACATACATACAGTGGCAAGAAATGATATGCATAAAAAAAAATTAACACATGAAAAGCAAAAAAAAAAACACAGTTACATTAAATACATTTCTTTAGTTCACTTACTATTACTTGACCCCACCGACTCCCGTTGATCAGCTTACTCACGAACCAATCCACGAACAGGAACCCATAAAATAATAAACCATAAAATAATAAACATTAAAATAATAAAACACGACAATCCAGGGGTCTTCTAGTTGTAATCCATCTTCATCTGTATTCTTCTTTCTTCTACCTTCTTGCGGGGTCTTCTTCCCGTCTGCTTCCACGCCCTGGTCTTCTTTCTTCTCCGGAGGTCCTTCCTCCTTGGCGTCTTGCTTCAAAATGAGACGACATAGGCTTTTAAAGGCTTTTAAAGGCCTATGACGTCACATTTTCGTCATATGGTTCCCACGGCCCTGATTGGGCCGTGAAACCATGTGTTTTGGCCGATACAAAAAAAAATGATGACGTCACTTAAAGGCAATGAAAGCACGGCCAATCAGAATGGCTTTGCTTCAATTGCCTTTAAGATGATGTCATTAAAAGAAACATGGCCGGCCTCACATGGTACAGTAGCCAATCAGAGCTTGGGAAGTCTATCCCTACTCTGATTGGTTCTAGTACCATGTGACAGGCTTTCAATGACATCATATCCGTTCTTCCCCAAGCCTCTGTCACATGATCTACTAGAGCCAATCAGAGTAGGGATAGACTTCCCACGCTCTGATTGGCTACCGTACCATGTGAGGCCGGCCATGTTTCTTTTCATGACGTCATCTTAAAGGCAATTGAAGCTCAGCCATTCTGATTGGCTGTGCTTTCATTGCCTTTAAATGACGTCATCATTTTTTTTTGTATCGGCCAAAACACATGGTTTTCACGGCCCAATCAGGGCCGTGGGAACCATATGACGAAAATGTGACTTCATAGGCCTTTAAAAGCCTATGTCGTCTCATTTTGAAGCAAGATGCAGAGGAGGAAGGACCTCCGGAGAAGAAAGAAGACCAAGGCGTGGCAGCAGACGGGAAGAAGACCCCGGAAGAAGGTAGAAGAAAGAAGAATACAGATGAAGATGGATTACAACTAGAAGACCCCTGGATTGTCGTGTTTTATTATTTTAATGTTTATTATTTTATGGTTTATTATTTTATGGGTTCCTGTTCGTGGATTGGTTCGTGAGTAAGCTGATCAACGGGAGTCGGTGGGGTCAAGTAATGGTAAGTGAACTAAAGAAATGTATTTAATGTAACTGTGTTTTTTTTTTGCTTTTTCATGTGTTAATTTTTTTTATGCATATCATTTCTTGCCACTGTATGTATGTATGTATGTCTAGAGAGATATATACATACAGGGTAAGAAATGATAGTGTTGTAAAAGCTTGATTTACTGTATTGTAAATGATTGTGGCTATGCTGCTATGCATAGATGTGTGTTAAATGTATTTTATAATTAGAGAGATGTAATTTTTGGGCTTCTATGCTGTACTGTAGGTTATGGTGAGGCTTGATTTAGTATATTGTAATTGTTGGTGTCCTATTTTGTATGATGTGAACTTGTTCTGTGTAACGATAGCTATAGTTAATTGTGTAATTGGTATGGATTGGTATTTTAATTGTTTAGGGATGTAATTCATGTCTGTTAATTCATTGATGGTGACTTTATTGGATTACATAGTATACTTCTTGTGATGTCATGCTATTTTAGTTGGATTATTGTATTGTTAACATTGATTTGCAGCGTGTACATGTAGCTTACATTTTATGCTACATGTATACACTGTAAATGCAATGTTTTAAGTGGCATTTGAGGCTTTAGATTGAATGATTACATGAGATTTGTTTAGGAAATTGCTTTTTAATTCATTGAGGATGTTATGCATAAGTGGTGTTGCCATTGCAGGATGGCTTCACCCCTTAATTACCTTTGAGGTTAGTACCCGATAAGGTGATTACGGGGTTCATTGGTATGTGAATGTCATTGAAATGTATTGGCTATTTATTATTTTGGCAACTGACCACAAGGATCATGCTGGCGATGAGGGCTTCTTATTGATGAGGTTAGTAGAATTTTCTTTATTTTACTACGGTATTTAATGTGTTTAATAATGGCCAAATAATGTATTATCCCTATGTGGATAATAGTTATTTGGCACATTATTGTACTGTATGTGCTGGGGGACGGGGGTTTTGGTCCCAAGGGTATGTGGTAGGACTCCCCTGTGGGTAGTGGGTGAGGGTGGTTAGACCTCAGGGGGTGGGGGGGTTAGTGGGGGAGGGTCTGTGGGTGATGGTTGGTTAACCCCTTAATGACTGTAGCGGTTAATAACCGCTATGGTGATTAAGGAGTTAGGGGACATTACATTGGATGTTTTTATTCTTGTGTCTGTTTTGAGGAAGCGGATGGGGCATTAGCAGGATGAAGATGAGGATGGCCTTCATCGTGGCAGTCGCACATGGGTGAGTGTTATATGTATTTAATGTCTTTATTGTTCTGTATGTATTTTAAATGGACAACTGCACTATTATCCATTTGTGGATAATAGTCATTGTGCCCATTACTATGTTAGGGGGGTATAGGTGTTGTTGGGGTCATATATATATTTATATATATATATATATATTTATATATATATATATATATTTATTTATTTAGTTAGTGTGGGGCTGTTGTGTGTGTTTTCTTTTTATTGTGGGTAGCGGGGGTGGGTGAAGGGGGTATTAGCCCCAACAGTGGTTTGTTTAGGGCTTGCGGGTGGGTAGCGGGAGGGCTTAACCCCTTCATGTCCGTAGTGGTATTAACCGCTATGGTCGTGAAGGGGTTAAGTGCACCCACAACCCCCCCCGCAAGCCCTAAACAAACAACAAGGGCCTGGCACGGCTCTTTAACCCCTTCATTACCTTAGCGGTTAACCGCTAAGGTAATGAAGTGGCCTTTAAATGCATTTTTCCTGCCTCGGATGCATGCCGGGGGGGTTCGGTGCTGGTATTAATTGTGTCAGCTCCGGAGACCCCCGGCATCAATCCCAGCCAGGAAAAAGGCCTGAATTTTTTCTAAGTGCCGATCCGCCACTCATCCGCTGCCTTTCAGCAGCAACTTGCCATCTTTTTCTTGCGTGACTGATTCGCCAGCAAAACGCCATTCTACAGTGGCGAATAGCTCCGCTTAGCTACTCGCCACTACTAGAATACAGCGTGGCGGAAAATGTTTCATTTTTTAGGCGGAAAGTGCCTTCTCGCCTCACCGCCGGCGGAAAAAAAAAACCGCCAGCCAAACTGGCGTTTTTTTTGAATCTCGCCACTTTCTCGCCCCTTACTGAATACGGATAGGCTTTTTTGGCGGGAAAGTGGCGAGAAGTGCCTTTCCGCCGCTTACTGCATGGTGCCCTTAGTCTGCTTAGTATATAAATGTAACACAACCCGTGAGGGTCTGATGTATACACTATACTCTTGATATGGAGCAGGGATCTTAAATGTAACACATACAGTAAGTGTGCCAAAATGTCATCCGATCCATTACACAGCACACATAGCAATATTGTTTATATTATCAGTCTTAAGGTAAAAAGACTTGGTAGTCTACCCGGCACTCAGCTGTGCCTCTCACCCTTCCTGCAATGCGTGAGCGCCATGAAGTCAGTCAAGCTCCGCCTCCCACCTGACGTACGCGGAGGCGCTTTTTTTGAAGGTGGTAATGTTTTGGTGAACGGAGGAAGTATTTATGTATGACGTGGTCACCTTGGAAACCAGAATTTGCATAATGGTATTAACCCTATCATGGGTATACAATAGTCTGGATGTTAGACATGGTGTTTACAAATGGAGAGAGATAAAAGAGCAGGTAATGTATGTTCACCCTAACGTATAGCACTGAGAGATCTGTATGAAAGTGCTAACACTATTATAGCTAACTGAGTACCAAAATTCAAATGAGGATATAAATGCAACAAATAGGGTTTAGCAGCAGTAAAGACATATAGAATATGTGGCTATACAGGAACCACAATGATTTAATGAAACAGACACTACTATACTGGAAGCCAAGGCAAGGCAGGATAATTGCAATCAAGTCAGATGACAGTAATAGATACTTGAGTGCATAAAGATATAAAAATATATAAAAGGAGCAGAATGATCCCATGATGAATAACAGCCAGATGAGTGAGAAAATGCTGCACAAAAATGGATAACCCAATATACCCATGATCAAATATAGGGGGGAAATAAAAAAAACCCTTCATTAATGCCTCTGGGTGCTAAAGTACCCAGATTGTATATCCATTTTGATTCTTTCTGAAGAATCAATTTATTCCAGTCACCACTTCTGGGATTAGGGGGAACGCTCTCTATACCAAGGAATTTTAAGTCTGTAATGTCCCCATGGTGAACCTGATGAACATGATTAGCCAGAGGGGTATCTAGATGGTTTCGGATAGCCCCAGATGTTCTAAAATACATTGGCGAAATTATCTGATGGTTTTGCCAACGTATTTTTTCCGACACTGACAAACCACCTGGTAAATTACTCCTTTGGTTTTATAGTTTATAAACTGTTTAGTGGTGAATGTCTTGCTATCATTCCAGTTGGTGAAAGTTTTCGTCGGGTATAGGTACCAGCAGGCTTCGCAGCCATGACATTTAAAATTGCCGACAGATCTGTTGGTTAACCATGTGGTACGTGCAGGGGGTATTAGATGACTATGTACTAACTTAGTCATCTGCACCCTTCTGCTCACTAAAGTAGGGGTAGGTCTTAGAACTTCATTCAGGTCCTTGTCCTCCATGAGGACATGCCAGTGTCGAGTCAGTATGGTATTAATATCTGACCACTGGTTATTATAAGTCCCCACAAACCTAAACAGTTAGCATCTTGTATCTCATTGGTGTTGTCACTTAAGAGGGAATTCCTGTCAGAAAATGTGGCTCTCTTGTAGGCCTTGGTTATAGATCTTTTACTATAGCCTCTCTCACTGAACCTATCTTTCATCTTGGCTACTTCAGTCTCAAATTCTATGTTCGTAGAACAATATCTGCGGACTCTCAGAAATTGTCCAATTGGTATGCCTTGTTTGCCTTGGTTGATGGCTCTCATATTGCAAAAGGCTATTAGTGGCCATTGATTTCCGGTGTATAGTGGTCTCCACTCGCCCAGCATTACCTCTCAAAATTTTAAGGTCCAAAAAAGTTATGGTTTGAGAGCTGATTTCATACGTGAGATGTAAATTGAAATCATTGGTGTTGAGAGTGTTAATGAACTCTATAAATAATGCCTGCATCCCCTGCCACAGGACAGAACGTCATCTATGAATCAAACCCATACTGAGATATGAGACGTATACCATTCATTGATTTCTTGGAAGACCACTTCAGCCTCCCACCAGCATATATAGATTGGCGTAGGTGGGGGCGCAGGTGGTCCCCAGGGCTGTACCTCGTAATTGTTGGTAAATAATACCATTAAAGGTAAAGTAATTTATGGGTTAGGATAAACCTTAATAGGTCTAACACCAGTTGATTATGGGTCGCAAGATTACAGCTCCTACTCCTTAGGAAATATGCTACCACATCTATTCCTACTTCATGGATGATTGAGGTGTAGATAGATTCTACATCTAGACTGATCAGTAGTGTGTCATTGTCCAAGATGATATCATTTAATCTGTTTAGTGCGTCTTTGGTATCCCTTAGAAAGGAAGGTAGAGTGTTAACAAAAGATCCCAGTATACAGTCAACATATATGCTTGCTAGTTCGGTACGGATGGAAATTTCTGAGATGATAGGTTGTCCAGGCTGGACAAAATGCCCTTATAAACTTTTGGCAAGCAGTAAAAAGTTGCTAACACTGGTGTTGTGGTCAAAAGTTTCTCATACTCTTTCTTTGATAATACTTTGGAGAGATGACCTGTGTCTAGTATTCCTTTCAATTCCTTTTTGAATTGTGTAGTCGTGTAGTTGTGTAGCCTGGATGACCTATCCATATATATAAACATAACATACAGGGGCAATATAAGAGCATACAAAACAATGCATTTCCATCAAAAAATTCACATAGAATACACCCATTCAGTGTCCCTGAATATATGTATATCCATAGGGACATAGATCAATTCAGGGGCATTAAATGAAAAAAAAAAAAAAACATGAATAAAAAATAAAAAAAACCTGTACAAGTTAAAATAATAAACTTTTCTTTTGTTTACTTACCATTAGATGCCCACTCACCGAAATCCAGGTGAACCGGGAGCTCTCGAACCAATCCAAAGGTAACCATAAAATAATAAACACTTACAATCCACGTGTGTCTTCTGTCTTCTATTTGTAATCCGTGTCTTTCAAAGGGGGGCTTCATCTGTAATCTGTATTCTTCTTTCTTCTGTCTTCTTCCGGGTCTTCTTCTCTTCTAGCGCCATACCCTGGTCCTCTTCTATCTGTATCAGGTCCGTCCTCCTCGGCGTCGGGCTTCAAAATGAGACGCATAGGCTTTTATAGGCCTATGACGTCACCTTTTCGTCAAATGGTTCCCACGGCCCTGATTGGGCCGTGAAAACCATGTGATTTGGGTGGGGGAAAAAAATGATGACGTCATTTAAAGGCAATGACGCCAGCCAATCAGAATGGCTGAGCTTCAATTGCCTTTAAGATGATGTCATCAAAACAAAGATGGCCGGCGACACATGGTACAGTAGCCAATCAGAGCGTAGGAATGAAATCCCAACTCTGATTGGCTATGGTAGACCAAGTGACAGAGGCTTTGCTTCAGCCAATCAGAGTTGGCTTTAGGCTTTAAGGCTTTAAGGCTTTAAGGCTCTCAGACATCACCATTTGCACATTGCTGTGCTGCCTGCACCAGGAGGAGTTTGCTGCCAGGACCTGTTTTTTGTCATTGGACATTTCCTGCATTTACTGGACTCAAATCTCTCCAGCGTGGGTCATTAACCCTTTAGCACCCTGCTTTGCCAGCTAATTCCACTGCTACTTAGATAGCCTTTATAGTGTTGATGTATACCTTTAAGGTTCAGACCCTTATCATCCAGTTTCCCTGTTACTCACTTAGGGTTAGTTGGTCTGAGTCTTGTGCCTCACAGCCTATCTTCATTATGTTGGGATATTCAGTGATAGCTTGTCACTGTGTCTCCCAGGGACATTGTTGCAGGGTTTAGGGAAGTACCAGGTGACTACGGTCTACCTGGGAACGGGCCTGTAGAAGGGGTTTCTATACCCCGAAACGTGACGTTGCCCCCCTTGCCCTGAACTTTTAACTCCCCGTGTTTTCCCTTTTCTTTCCCTCTCCCCTCTCCCTTTTCCCCTTCCCTGTCCTTGTCCCTGCCCTAGCACATAGTGCTTTCTTATTTCTGGTCTTTGTTTGACCAATTTTTGCATCATTCGTGTACCATTAAATACTTACTTTTGGCTGATCCAATTACTATCTGTTCTTTCCGTTTGAGTGCTGGGAACATTTGTGGTTTATTGATTATTTGGGAGGAATCAGGGTCCTCCTTGTTCCCGTCTTGCACCTATTATTTCAATTATACAGAGTTTTGTGTGCTGTCTAATACTGTTTGTTAAGTAATTTGTATTTAGTTCAATGTCATTTTTATTGCTCTTTGCAGGAGTATATTTCAGGGTCTTGCTTTTGAATAATGGCTTATTTCTGGTAGTCCAGAAAATATAGAGTGATGCTGCACACCTCAAAATAGAAAAAACATACAATTACCGGTGCTCCAGTGTTTGCACGAAAGCCTGCAATCAGTCCTAGACAGATGAAAAAAGGAACAAAGGGCACTGCGGATTTAAGCAAATTTAACTCATTTATTGTGCCAACACTGTTGGCTCAATAAATGAGTTAAATTTGCTTAAATCCGCAGTGCCCTTTGTTCCTTTTTCATCTTATTTCTGGTAGTTACATTTGTATGATGGTGGTTACTTTGAATTAGAATTATTTTCTCATTGGTTTGTATTTAGGAATTGAATAGTGAATTGTATAATTGATTGGGATTGTTTTGTAATTGATGTAGGAAATTGATTGATTGATGGTAAATGTATTTATGTTTACTTGCTTTGTTTCTATTTGAATTTGTGGCTTGCATTGTATGTATAGTGGCTGGCATAGTGTATTTTATTTTGAAATTGATTTTGCATAGTGTTACATGATGCACACATTAATTGCATCATGTACACACTCAATGCAATTGTGTGACATTTGATATACATTTGTCTAGCTGCTGGTTTAATTGTAAGATGCAATGTGGTGATTTTAAGATTAACATTTCATGTTTTTATTTATGCATGTTTTATATGTTTCATAGTGGGCAAATAATCTATTATTCAGATCTGGATAATAGTTATTTTGCACATTATTGTACTGTATGTGTTGGGGGGGGGGTGGGGCTATTGATGTATTTAATGTATAGGTCAGGTTTATTTTTTTACATACAGGGCTGGATCCTTTTGGTCTGCAGGGGACCTCTGGAGACCACCTGAGGACTCCTCGGGCTTTCCACGGGTACCAGGCTGGAGGTGTCCACGGGGGATACCTGCAGGGAAGAACCGGTGGCCCCACGTCTGTTGGGGGCACCGCGGACCCGTTGGGACCAGCCGTGGGCCCACAGACACCTGTGGGTCTGACCCGGTGCCCCTCAGACAGCCGCGGGCCTACCCGTGGGGACCCCATTGTGGCCCACGGTGACCCGCGGAGACCACCTGGTGGATCACGGCGCCTAGCGGGGACCACCCGTAGGCCTCCAGACCCTGTTTGAAACATGGTGCTGGGCTACTGTGAGGTCTACGGACACCCGTCAGGGCCACCAGGGACTCCCGTGGGCCTGCGGTATTAACCCTGTATGTAAAATAATAAATCATGTATTTATGGAGGGGCACAGGGGGTGGGTTATGTATTTAATAAATATAATGATGTTTATTGTGGGGCTGTGTATTGTTTTTCTTGTGGATACTGGGGGTGCGGGAAGGGGGTATTGGCCCCAAGGGTATGTGGGTAGGCCTCCCGCCTGGGTTAGTGGGTGAGGGTGGTTAGGCCTCACGGGATGGGTAGTAGGGGAGGGTATTTAGGCCTCCCGAGTGGTCGGTGAGGGTGGGTTAACCCCTTAATGACGGTAGCGGTTAATAACCGCTATGGTGATTAAGGGGTTAGGGGACATTACATTGGCTTTTGTTATTCTTGTTTATGTTTTGCAGCATCGGAGGGGGCATGGATGGTGATGAAGATGAGGATGGCCTTCATCGTTGCAGCCGGACAAGGGTGAGTGCAATATGTATTGAATGTATTTATTGTTCTTTATGTATTTTAAATGGGCAAATGCACTATTATCCATATTGTGGATAATAGTAATTTTGCACATTACTAGACTGTATGTGTTAGGGGGGGTGTATTTTTTTATGAGTATCTGTATTTCGTAATTATTTTTGGGGGGCAATGAATTGGTACTGCAAACTTGGCGAAAAGCAAAAAAAAACGCCAAGTTTGTTGGCGTTTTTTTTTTTTACCGTCATAGGCGCGGCAAAAAAGCACTTTGCAAGGCAACTAGCCATGTTTTGAAACCCGCTCAATTCTAGTAGTGGCGAGTCGCTTTGCGCCGCTACTCGCCACTCTAGAATTGAGATTTTCACGGCAATCCGTCTCGGCCCAAAAATTTGGCAAGTTGCTGGGGAGAGGCTGCGGATGAGCGGAGGAACGGCACTTAGAAAAAATCAGACCTTTTTCCTGCCTGGGATTGATGCCAGGGGTCTCCGGAGCTGATACCCATTAATACCAGCACCGGAGCCCCCCGGCATGCATCCGAGGCAGGAAAAATGTATTTAAAGCCCACTTCATTATCTTAGCGGGTAACCGCTAAGGCAATGAAGGGGTTAACCAGCCGTGCCAGGTTTATTGTGGGTAGCAGGGGATATTTGGCCCTTGGTGGTTGCTTAGGGCTTGCAGGAGGGTTGCGGGTGGACTTAATCCCTTCATTACCTTAGCGGTTAATACCGCTACGGTCATGAAGGGGTTAAGCCTTCCCGCTACCCACCCAATACACACACAACAGATAAAGACAAAAAAGACACAGCGCACAACGCTCATAGTGCATGAAACAATATAATAAAATGTACAATTGAGTAAGGTGAGTAATGTGCGTACATCAAAATAGATTATCATATGCAGTTAGGGATAATGTTACCCAACGCCTCAGGAAACCGGAAGGAGTATCCTCACAAGGGTTAAGGCGCTGATGTCTCGGATGCAGGATCCTATTGGTAAGTAGGTAAGTAGAACGCCTCTAATAAGTTCTTTTTCCCCAGAGCACGAGTCCAAAACTACTGCTGCCACTTGCAGTTCTTTGCCAGAGCACAGCTCCACACCGGCCGGGTTCTCTCACTCCCCTCTGTGCAGAAGCACTTCCGGGTCGATGACGTCACCGTGGGGGGGAGCGCTGGTAATGGCGCCGTTCAAACTCGATCAGCTCAGGTGGTGGGGTAGTAAATTAGAGGTTGAGCTCTTGACCAGTCATCCAACGCGTTTCGAAACCCGTGGGTTTCTTCATCAGGGAATAAATTAAAGTGGTTCCGGATCAATTCTAAATACTACACGATCGTACCTCATTGGCTAAGCTATCTACTCTCACAGCCAATGGGGAAGTAGTAGGGGCGGGTTAATAGTCCCGGTTTCGCGCGTCACTGGTAGCTAGTGGCAACAGAACATAAACATTAAATAAACTTTATTAACAACAAACATAGCTAACCACACGCGATTGATGAGACTAAAACAGAAAAAAACAGTGTTACACATAGTAAAAAACGTACATGAATGCATTAGTGGCCATGCAGACCAAGGAGGCTATTCTAATAGGCAATAAATATCACCAACAAAGTGAAATAGGAAACATGAAAAGTATGCAAAACCGATCAATAATAAAGGAGCATTAAGATAGTACAAACAGCCCTAGTACATATTAAAAAGGGCATGTCCTATAAAATAAACTAAAAGGACAAAGAGACAAAAGTTAAAAATCTTATTAATAATGAAAAAAATCCCTTAAATTACTAAAAGATATTAAAATAGGTAAAATGTAGTTAGGAACATAATGAGATAGTATATAAGCTTAATACAGGGACCAAATGTCTATATCTTCATTTAAACCCCCTGGATACAAAGTATTTAGTTTATGTATCCAGAAGGTTTCCTGCCTGGAAAGTTCTTTTACTCTGTCACCCCCTCTCCTGTTTTTGGGTACATGCTTAATACCTTTAAATAATAGAGAGGAGGGATCACATTTATGGGATTGTGCATAGTGCTTAGAAAGGCTATGCTTCATAAAACCTATTTTAATGTTGCGCAAGTGTTCTTGAATGCGCACTTTCAATGGGCGTTTAGTGCGTCCCACATAAAAAAGGCCACACGGACACTCCAATAAATAAACCACATGGTCAGTGTTACAGTATATAAAATCATTAATACCATGTACTTCTCCATTTGTACATTTAAAAGTCTTTCTATCTGGGTGCAAATGTTTGCAAACTGAGCACTTCCCACACTTGAAATTCCCAATTGGTTTAGTACTTAACCATTTATCGTCCCCACTAGGATGTTCTATTTGTTTTATGTCGCTTGGGGATAATGTATTTTTTAGATTTTTTGCTCTTCTGTAGATGAATTTTGGGAATTTCGAGAGGTGAGCACCCATCAGCAAATCATTTGATAATATAGACCAATGTTTTCTTACAATTTTCTCGATTTGCCCCGTCATTGAGTTAAAATTAGTGATAAAAGAAACGTTGCATTTACCCTCATCCTCCTGGGGGGTTGTACTTTTTTTGGATTTTGTTAATAGCATAGTTTTTCTATCAAGTTTTCTTATTTTCTCCAGATCTTTATTTAGTTTCTCTAGACGGTAACCCCTCTCTAAAAATCTTGAGGTCAGTTTATCAGCTTGTTCCTCAAAGTCTACTTCCGTACTACAGTTTTTCTTCAACCTGTAATATTGGCCACTGGGGATGTTTGATATCCACATTTTTTTGTGATTACTTGTGGCAACAAGGAGGTTATTGCAATCAACCTCCTTAAAATACGTTTTTGTTACCACCTTCCCTTCTGCTGACGCCATAAGGTTGAGATCCAGGAAGTGTATTTCTGTCTCATGCTCTACATGTGTGAAAGTGAGGTTTTTATTATTGTTATTTAAATACTGCAAAAATTGGCCAATAGAGCACTGGTCGCCGTCCCATATGCACAAGACGTCATCTATGAAACGGCGCCATATAATAATATTTGCCTTAAACGGGTTGTTGTTAAAAATGCATTCATCTTCCCATCTTCCCATATACAGGTTTGCGAAACTAGGGGCAAATCTGGTGCCCATTGCAGTTCCGCAAACCTGTATGAAAAACTCATCAAGAAACATAAAATAATTGTGTTTCAAGATGTACATGATGGAATCAACAATAAATTGACTATTGAGGGGATGTAGAGTGGCATCATTCAATAAAAAATATTGAACAGCATTGAGACCCTCCTCGTGTGGGATGTTGGTGTACAAGGCCTGAACATCACAAGTGAGCCACCTATAAGAGTCTTTCCACACGAACCCTTCCAACAGATTCAACACTGATGTTGAATCTCTCAAATAGGAAGGGAGTTGTACTACAAATGGTTGGAGGAAATAGTCCACATATTGGGATAGGTTAGATGTAAGGCTCTCTATTCCCGAAATAATCGGTCGGCCAGGCGGGTTAATCATACTTTTGTGTGTTTTTGGGAGATGATAAAAAATGGCAATTTTTGGACAACTGCAGTATAAAAATTCATATTCACGTTTTTCAATTACATTATTAGTGAGGGCTTCATCAAGAAGATTTTTTAGTAAAACCAAAAATTCCCCTGTGGGATCCCTTTTCAGTCTTTTATAGGAGGAAGTGTCGTTTAGGAGTCTGAGGGCTTCCCCCTCATAGTCCTTCCTATCTTGTAACACGACACCCCCCCCTTATCAGCTTGCCTGATAATCAGGTTCTTGTTTTCCTTTAGGAGTTTTAGAGCCAATGCTTCGTTTTTATTTAAATTATGTCTAATATCACTGTTTTTAAAATTATTGGTTAAAAGATTAAAATCTTTGTTGACCATGTTAAAAAATGTCTCTATGTGGTGACCTTTAGAATGTGCAGGGTAAAATTTTGACTTCCCTCTAAAGTGAGTGTGTGTGCAGGTTAATTCATCGTCTCTAGTCTCCAGCTGAATTGATTCAGCGATATCAATATCAGTAGTTCTTATTGCTGGAGTATTTTCTATGTCCGATTTAATAAAGTGCCGCTTCAGAGTGAGGTTCCTAACAAACTTCTGAAGGTCCGTGTATAGTTGGAAAGCATTAGGGCCACAAGACCGGGAGAAAGTAAGGCCTCTGTCTAAAACCTTTTTCTGATCATCCGTCAGGATGACAGTAGACAGATTAAAGATTCCTTTAGGGGTGTAGTTTTTAAAGCATCTCGCAATCTCTTTTCTTGAGATCTGGCCCCCCCTCTTGTTCCTCTCCTGACAGGACCCTTTTCCTCCTTTCTTTGATCTCTGGTTTTTGTATTGCCCCCTGACCCTCTCCCTTCCTCAGTGGATCTATATGTCTGTTTTTGACTGAGTCTAAAAAACCTGAGGGAGAGGATTGGGCCGGTGATCTCTGCCTAACACTTGGTATAAAAACTCTCTGGTTAAAATCTCTCTGATTAAAATTCGAATCATAATTACTATATTCTCTTTGCCCATATCTAAAATTTGGAATATAATTTTTCCCTTTATAATTAGGGTTTCTAAACTGTCCCTCCTATCTGGGATGGGGCGGGTGACCATTATTAGGGGTGAAGCCCCTACTATTACCATATACTTGGGTGTCCCTGCCTCTTTCATTCCAATTACCCCAACCTTTTTGATTAGGGAAAGGTATAAAATGTCTTTGCTGCTCGTTAGTACTATTTAAGGATTGGGAGGAGTCTCTTGGACCCCCTTCTTTATGGTTTGTTTTAACAGACCTACTTCTATCAGTATCTTTTGCCCAATTCCTTTGTCTATTATTATCGTAATCGGCTTTGTCTCTATAAAACTTTTCATGTTTCCTTTTCAAAGTTTCTTCCTCCGCATGTTCAAGTTTCATGCGGAGGTCGTGTTCAAGCTCTGAGCAATCATACTCAATTACTAGGGGCTCCAACACTTTAATAACTTCTGAAATCTCTTTATCCATAGTTTTTAATGTTTCCTATTTCACTTTGTTGGTGATATTTATTGCCTATTAGAATAGCCTCCTTGGTCTGCATGGCCACTAATGCATTCATGTACGTTTTTTACTATGTGTAACACTGTTTTTTTCTGTTTTAGTCTCATCAATCGCGTGTGGTTAGCTATGTTTGTTGTTAATAAAGTTTATTTAATGTTTATGTTCTGTTGCCACTAGCTACCAGTGACGCGCGAAACCGGGACTATTAACCCGCCCCTACTACTTCCCCATTGGCTGTGAGAGTAGATAGCTTAGCCAATGAGGTACGATCGTGTAGTATTTAGAATTGATCCGGAACCACTTTAATTTATTCCCTGATGAAGAAACCCACGGGTTTCGAAACGCGTTGGATGACTGGTCAAGAGCTCAACCTCTAATTTACTACCCCACCACCTGAGCTGATCGAGTTTGAACGGTGCCATTACCAGCGCTCCCCCCCGCGGTGACGTCATCGACCCGGAAGTGCTTCTGCACAGAGGGGAGTGAGAGAACCCGGCCGGTGTGGAGCTGTGCTCTGGCAAAGAACTGCAAGTGGCAGCAGTAGTTTTGGACTCGTGCTCTGGGGAAAAAGAACTTATTAGAGGCGTTCTACTTACCTACTTACCAATAGGATCCTGCATCCGAGACATCAGCGCCTTAACCCTTGTGAGGATACTCCTTCCGGTTTCCTGAGGCGTTGGGTAACATTATCCCTAACTGCATATGATAATCTATTTTGATGTACGCACATTACTCACCTTACTCAATTGTACATTTTATTATATTGTTTCATGCACTATGAGCGTTGTGCGCTGTGTCTTTTTTGTCTTTATCTGTTGTGTGTGTATTGGGTGGGTAGCGGGAAGGCTTAACCCCTTCATGACCGTAGCGGTATTAACCGCTAAGGTAATGAAGGGATTAAGTCCACCCGCAACCCTCCTGCAAGCCCTAAGCAACCACCAAGGGCCAAATATCCCCTGCTACCCACAATAAACCTGGCACGGCTGGTTAACCCCTTCATTGCCTTAGCGGTTACCCGCTAAGATAATGAAGTGGGCTTTAAATACATTTTTCCTGCCTCGGATGCATGCCGGGGGGCTCCGGTGCTGGTATTAATGGGTATCAGCTCCGGAGACCCCTGGCATCAATCCCAGGCAGGAAAAAGGTCTGATTTTTTCTAAGTGCCGTTCCTCCGCTCATCCGCAGCCTCTCCCCAGCAACTTGCCAAATTTTTGGGCCGAGACGGATTGCCGTGAAAATCTCAATTCTAGAGTGGCGAGTAGCGGCGCAAAGCGACTCGCCACTACTAGAATTGAGCGGGTTTCAAAACATGGCTAGTTGCCTTGCAAAGTGCTTTTTTGCCGCGCCTATGACGGTAAAAAAAAAAACCGCCAACAAACTTGGCGTTTTTTTTTGCTTTTCGCCAAGTTTTCAGGGCTTACTGAATTGTGGTATGCATTTTTTGCGCAAAACGGGCGAAAAGTGACTTTGCACCGCTTACTGCATGAGGCCCTAAAATGGGACATTGGGATGGCAAAAACAGGACGGGGTTATGTAATATTCCGTATTGATGAAAAAGTAAGACGATTAGTAAGACGATAACAAAAGTTTTATTACATGAACATATTCTCCCTCACTCTCTGTCTCCCTCCCTCTCTGTCCCCCTCCCTCTCTTTCTTTCTCTCTCTCTCTCCCTGTCCCCCTCCCCTCTCTCCCTGTCTCTGTCCCCCCCCCTCTCTCTCTTTCCTGAAACCAGGGTCACGAATGATGTATGAATAGTTCCAGTAAGCTTAACTTATGCCTTCCCTCTTATTAAAGCACAAACAAGTCCTTTTCTCTTTCTTAGTTTTATTGAGGGAAAATCACAGGGAGAAAGGTACTTGTTGATGTAGTGTAGGTAGAAAGTGCTTCTCTGTCTGAAGTGCAGTGTATCAAGGATGAGACAGTGTAAAACAGAAAGGCCTTGCTGGGGTAAATAGCAGGCAGTTACTTACTCAGAGTCCAGGGTGAAAAGGAAGTGAGGAGCAAGGGTCACACTAGAAGGGAAGTGAGACTATACTAACTGTCAGCAAGGACATGGGGGTGGGAATAGCCCACTCTCAGTTAGGAGAATAGGAGATTGCAGGCAACCAACACAGGCTGTGTAAACAACATGTAACAATAATGTTGCCTATTCACATGCAGCTAGCTGCTGGGACAGGGAAAATAGCAGGCAGCTGAACAATGGAGAAATGAATCTCATGAGCTGCAAAGGGAGACAGAGAATATGGAATCTGGTTCCAGGACACTCCCCGTCTGGTATCTGGAGATACCACTATATTCCTGGAATATGTGGAACATATGTGCAGTACAACAAACATAACAATGCAAAGTTCGTGCCCACATAGCTGGCTGGTATCACTGGTTTCAAAGTCCTTTGGCCAAGGTTCTTTGGCAAAGGATACCAAGTGGATGAACCGGTCCAGGTTAGCTGGGTGCACCACAATGTCTTTTGCAAAAGTCTCTGGTCCTGTTTCTTTTCAAACTTATGGAAGAACAGTCCTTTTGTCTCTGTAGTTTCACCTACAGAGTGCATCCCCTTGTAGGTATGCCAGTCGTGGTAGCCTGTCACTCTATCACCTGGCGTTTAGCAGAAGGAGATGGCTTTTGGCTCCTTGCGGAAGCGGATCAACACTCCTGGAAGATTGGTTGTCAAGTCTGGTCCAGTGAAGAGGGCATCGTTCAGGGAGACTCCCTGGTGCTGAGCGCTGGAGCTGAACACTACCCGGACTTGATCGGGTTCCTGAGGGTGGTAGACCCCAGCTGATTGGAGGTACCAGCGTTCTTCGCCTTCCTTCAGTGAAGGTGCTGGCTTTGTGTGGCCGCTAAGGAATGTCTTCTTGGTGAAGGCCACAAAGTTATGTTTGGTCTCCGGATTCCTTTGTAGGTCGCAGCGGAGCGAAGTGAGCCTAGAGATGGCATATTCTTTGTTGTTTGGGAGGTGTCTTCTTGGTGAATGGAATGGTAGTGTGTTTACCCAACTGCCCGGTCCGTCTTTGACGAGCTCCTTGACCGTTAACCTCAGGAATCCTCTATCTTCCATCAATGGTTTTTGCTTGTCGTCATCTCTTGTGGTCTGGAACGCTGTGCACCCTAAGTCGTTGGTGCATTCCTCTTGCACAAGAACGTCTCCACGTATTTTGGTGATCCGCCTTTGTGTCTCGTTGTTTACTGCCCTCAGGAGGTTGTTTTTTCCCTGGACATGATGAAGAACAGTCTCTTTTGTCCTTGTAAATCCTTTTGTGAAATGTCTCTGCGACTGTCCCTTTTTTGACGTGTGAGAGGACAGTATTTTTGCCACTGTGGCTTCACCTGCAGGGCGCAATCTTTTGCGGCTATGCCAGCCGTGACAGCTGGCTGCTTTGCCACTTGGTATTCTGCGGAGAGGAATAACTGTACATCTTAGCCGTTTCATTGTTCGCGGGAGGACCTTCCGATTGTTTATTGTCTTTTGGACGATCCCTTTGTCGGTCACCTTTGGGAGGTTACTTTCTTACTTCGGTGGAGTCGACTCGTCATCCTTGGTTTTCTGATCCACTAAGCATCGTAGGCCATTGTCACATCCCCCTGATGTGAGGATGTTTTTGTTGATCTCAGGGGTATAACCTTGTCTCTTCTCTTGGCCCTTCTGTCACTTGGAGATGGCCAAGACTTGGTTCAGAGAGGGATGTGTGGCCACATTCTGTTATCACCGTTCTGCGGGCGTCAACATAGTCTTGTCCGTGCCCTTTGTCAGGGCACACGTTGCCCACTACCACCCATTCTAGGTCAAGTCTTTGGGCATATAGTGCATTGTGGGGTCCGTTACGCTGTTTACGGACTTTATGTACCCTCAAGATGTCCCTACCGAGCAGCAGCAAGATCTTGGCGCCTTGTTCTACCGCAGGATGTAGTTGGCTATTCCTCTGAGGTGCGTGTGATGGCGTGTCACGTCTGGTGTGGGAATCTCGTCCCTGTTTGCGGCCATGTGGTTGCACTCGATGAGGGTGGGGAGAGCTATCTTCACTCTGTTATCCACTGAACGTATGACGTAGCCTCTTGCTCTTCTCCCTGTTGTCTCAGTTGACCCTGCACAGGTTCTGAGGGTGTAGGGTGAGGCATTGTCTTGTGAGTTGAATAAGTTGAAGAATTCCGTCTTCGCCAATGATCTGTTACTTTGATCGTCGAGGATTGCATACATCCAGATAGCCTTCTCAGGTTGTCCCTGGGGGTGCACTGCGACAAGGCATATTTTGGAGCAGGATATTTTGTCACTTCTTTTTCCGCAAACCTCGGTGCACTGAGACGTGACAGATGTTGGCTCTCCTTCTCCTTCCTCCCTGCCATTCTCCGCTACGGAGGATGGGTTGTTGAGTTGGTGGAGTGTCAGCGCCTCTGGATGTAGAGATGTTACGTGCTTGTCACCTTTGCACACTATACATTTGATGTCTTCTTTACAGTCTCTGGCTAGGTGAGTCGTGGAATTGCAGCACCTGAAGCAAACTTCGAATTCTCCGAGTAACTTCTTGCGTTCCTCTAGGGACTTCATCCTGAACGCAAAGCACTTTTTAAGTGGGTGTGGCTTCTTGTGTATGGGACATTCCCTGTTTGGGTCTCTTGGTTCCTCGTCTCCGGCGACCGACTGAGCGGGAGTAGTTTGGGTCGTGGGGGACACGTCCATCCTGTGGACCGAGATGGGTGTTTGAGTGTTACCTATCTCGCCACTGGTCTCTCATTCCTCAGGCTGCTTGCACTGTGTGTGGTTTGTGCACCCAAGATGAAACTGGGATCGTTCCTTGTCCTTGCCGCTTCGCGGATGAAGCTCAAGAAGAATGAGAATGGGGGGAAGGCAACTTGCTTCTCCCTTTTGTATTTGGAGCCTTGTGAAATCCATCTTTCTTGGAGGTTGCAAGGTAGCTTCTCCAAGATGGGTCTCACTCCTCGAGCCGAGTCTAGGACATTGAGACCTGCCAAGGAATGGTCTGTTCTCGCAGACTGCAGCTCCTGTAGCATGTCCCCGAGTTCTAGTAACTTCGAGTAGTGTTTAGCTGTGATCTTGGAAAAGCTGTCGACTCTTTTGAAGAGCGCATCTTCGAATGATTCGGGGCTGATGTAACACTCTTCTAGCCTTTCCCATACTAGGTCAAGACCTACTTGGGGGTGGTTCGCATTTGCTGCCCCGAGTCTCTTTGAGTGTTCCATGGATTCTTTTCCCAGCCATTTGGCTAGCAGTCTGAGTTCTTCTCTAGCTGAGACGTCCAGGCTCTTGATTGCATCCTTGAATGCGAACTTCCACATACGGTAGTTCTCAGGACGGTCGTCAAAGTTGATAAGTCTTGTTTTCACCAGGTCACGCCGGATCATGTACTTGGCCATGTCTGTCAGGCCTGAGGCATTGGCGTGTTGGTCACGTTCTGAGGTAGTTGCTGGGAGGGTCTGTGCGGTCGCTTTTTTCTTGGCGTGGACGTGTGATGACTGCTGGTCAGTGTGAGGGCTGTGTTTTCCCGTGCGGGTGTACCTGGACTGCGAGCCTGTTGTTGTGCATCCGTGTGCGCGCTGGCGAGTGGAACACTGTTGCGGCTGTGGCTGTCCCAGGTAGTGTGTACCCTTAAAGGAACAATGTCTTCTCCACGTGGACCTAGCAAGACTTCGGTGTCTGTGAAGTTGCTCCCGTCGTGTTGAGATGGTGCGCTGGTGTTTACACTGAAGAGGCTCCTTACGTAGTCTTCGGTGCGTTGGACTGGATCCTCTGAGGCTATCCGTCTGTACGGTTGCTCCCCGCCATCCTGTTGCGCGGCTGCTTAAAAGACTTCGGCTTGGGCTATGGCAGCAGCAGCTTCCCTTTCTTGATTTAGGGCCTCTAGGTTAACGTCCTCCTCTGTCTTTTTCCATGCAGCGGTGGCAGTGGCTGCTTGCTCCTCCTCTTCTAAGCGTGCCCTTTCTAGTTTCATGGCTGCCTCTTTCTGAGTGCAACCCTGGCACGTGTGGCCTCTGCGGTTGCTCGCGCCATGGTGGCATTTGCGCTTGTGCTAGATGCGTGAGATTGCGCTGATCTTGCTGACCTTGACGAGTGCCTGGATGTGCTGGAGCACTGTGATGCAGTTTCCAGCAAAAGGTCTTTTCTCTTACTCTCGGCTTCCGTGATAGAGGTTCGCACGCGGCTGTCATGTGTCAAGTCAATATTATGCTGTAAGTCCCTTTCTTGCAGGCTTTCGCCGGTGTCCGCCCTGGTCAAGTAAGTGATGTATGCCTCTGACAGCTCTTGGTAGCGTGCGTTATCTATCTTTAATTGAGTTATTGCCTGCTCGAGCTGTTGTACATAATTGCCAGCGCCGGCGACATTGCGTATCCCAAGTGTAGTTGTTTCCAAGGCCAACTCTAATTTAGCGCGGTGCGCTTCAATGTCAGTTTCGTACTTTTCGCGGGCCTTTTGTGTCAGTGTGACTGTCCGTTTAGGCCTTGCGTCTGCCTGCGCCCTTTGCAGTTGCACAGCGGTCTCTGTGTCTGAGTGGTGCACTCTCCTGCGTGATGTCTGGTGAGGATCTGAGTCCTGCCATGCTGTGGGTGTGTGTAGGCCTTTAGCCAGTGCGTGTGGCGTGCGGTCTGTTACTGGCATCAGCGATGGGCGACTGTCTCAGATGATGCCGAGCGGTGTCCTGCAGCATTCAGCGTAGGGGTAGCTGTACTCACAGGTGTCCGTTGGCTCTGACCCGTGTCCTGGCGGGTGTCCGGTGGCATGGCCCTTGGTGGCGCTAGCCGTGGGGACGTGCGCAGGGGTACGTGAGATGGTAGCTCCTCGCTATGGAGCTGTACAGAAGGTGAACTCAGACAGAAAAAGGCAATCAAATTTCTGTGTAAGATGCACTGTCTGAGTGCAGCGCTGCTGCCTTGTGTGAAATTGCAGGCACTGTGAGCAGTGTAAATCTGCTTGCTTGTTTGTAAGGCTGCAGGCTGTGTGCCGTTTGCTGTATAAAGTCTGCTGCCCTGTCTGGCAGTGTAAAGCTGCTTGCTTGTTTGTAAGGCTGCAGGCTGAGTGCAGTTTGCTGTGTAAAGCCTGCTGCCTTGTCTGGCAGTGTAAAGCTGCTTGCTTGTCCTGGGGTGCAGAGACTATTTTGCATTAGCATAAAGTCTTTGAGTAGCAGCTCCTGTGTGATTCTCCAACACACGGTCTCTGTTTTACTTTCCTGAAATGTACAAACCAAGGGAAAGGGAGGGGGAAGGGGGATGTGGGTGGGAGGAAACCTCGCTACTGCCCGTGACTGGGGTGCTGCGACCAGGGGAAATAGGCAACAAAACACAAGGAGAAAAAGAACCCCTATAGTGGGAGCACTCGGCTGGCCAATGATACTGATGTGAGAGATTTTTGGGTGACCTTATAAAGAACACAATATACTTAAGTAATGTAAGGTGAGTATAAATTAAAAACAACTTTATTGGGAGATTACCTCAAATAAAATAAATGTCCTAAATAAATGTTAAATCCTAATCAAGCGGCGAATTAAAATGCAATGAAGGTGGGGTGAGCCAATGGTGCAATACGTCTAATGCAGTTACAGGCGATCTGAATACCCTCTAATATTAAAGGTAAGTGTGTACCAAAAATTCAGAGAAAGTATAATGCAGTAGAAACATAGCCATATATAATGTTACACATGAATCCAGTGCTGCGAGTCCAACAAGATAGCAGGTAAGTAATCACTGCCAAGGTGTTTCAGACAACGACTTTTGCCCGGAGCCCTCTCTGCATAGAACTGTATGGTTAAGTGCTGCTCCCTGTCTCTCTCCCTCTCCCTGTCTCCCTCCCCCTCCCTGTCTTCCTCCCTCTCCCTGTCTCCCTTGCTCTCTCCCTGTCTCTGTGTTCCTCCCTCCGTCTCTCTCTCCCTGTCTCGGTGTTCCTCCCTCCCTCTCTATCCCTGTCTGTCTCCCTCCCTCTCTCTCTCTCCTTGTCTCCCTCCCTCTCTCCCTGTCTGTCTCCTCCCTCTCTCCCTGTCTGTCTCACTCCCTCTCTCTCTGTCTGTCTCCCTCCATCTCTCGCTGTCTGTCTCCCTCCCTCTTTCCCTCCCTCTGTGTCCCACTCCCTCCCTCTCTCTCCCTGTCTCTGTCCCCCTCCCTCCATCTCCGTCTCCCTCTCTCCCTGTCTCCCGTTCCGTCTCCCTCTCTCCCTGTTTCTCTCTCTCTCTCTCTCTATCTCTCTCTCTCCCTCCCTCTCCCTGTCTCCCTCCCTCTCCCTGTCTCCCTCCCTCTCCCTGTCTCCCTCCCTCTCCCTGTCTCCCTCCCTCCCTCTCTCTCCCTGTCTCCCTAGCTCTCTCTCTCTCTCTGTCTCCCTCCCTCTCTCTCTCTCTCTCTCTCTCCCTGTCTCCCTCCCTCTCTCTCTCCATCTCTCTCTCCCTGTCTCCCTCCCTCCCTCTCTCTCTCCCTGTCTCCCTCCCTCCCTGTCTCCCTCCCTCTCCCTGTCTCTCTCCCCCTCCCTCCCTGTCTCCCTCCATCTCTCACTGTCTGTCTCCCTACCTCTCTCCCTCCCTCTGTCCCCCTCCCCCTCTCTCTCTCTCTCTTCCCCCCCATCTCCCTGTGTCTGTGTTCCTCCCTCCCTCTCTCTCCCTGTCTCTGTCCCCTCCCTCCCTCTCTGTCTCCCTCTCTCCCTGTCTCCCTCTCCGTCTCCCTCTCCCCCTGTCTCCCTCTCTATGTCTCCCTCTCTCCCTGTCTCTCTCTCTATCTCTCTCTCTCCCTCCCTCCCTCTCTGTCTCCCTCTCTCCCTGTCTCCCTCTCCGTCTCCCTCTCCCCCTGTCTCCCTCTCTATGTCTCCCTCTCTCCCTGTCTCTCTCTCTCTCTCTCTCTCTCTCTCTCTCTCTCTCTCTCTCTCTCTCTCTCTCTCTCTCTCTCTCTCTCTCTCTCTCTCTATCTCTCTCTCTCCCTCCCTTCCTCTCCCTGTCTCCCTTTCTCTCTCTCTCTCTCTCTCTCTCTCTCTCTCTCTCTCTCTCTCTCTCTCTCTCTCTCTCTCTCTCTCTCTCTCTCTCTCTCTCTCTCTCTCTCTCTCTCTCTCTTTCCCTCCCTGTCTCTCTCCCTCTCCCTGTCTTCCTCCCCCTCCCTGTCTCCCTCGCTCTCTCCCTGTCTCTGTGTTACTCCCTCCCGCTCTCTCTCCCTGTCTCTGTGTTCCTCCCTCTCTCTCCCTATCTGTCTCCCTCCCTCTCTCTCTCCTTGTCTCCCTCCCTCTCTCTCTCCTTGTCTCCCTCCCTCTCTCCCTGTCTGTCTTCCTCCTTTTCTCCCTGTCTGTCTCCCTCCCTCTCTCCCTGTCACCCTCCCTCTCCCTGTCACCCTTCCTCTCCCTGTCTCCCTCCCTCTCCCTGTCTCCCTCCCTCTCCCTGTCTCCCTCCCTCTCTTTGTCTCCCTCCCCCCCTCTCCCTCTCTCTCTCCCTGTCTCCCTCCCTCTCTCTCTCCCTCCCCTCTCTCTCTCTCTCTCTGTCTCCCTCTCCCCCTCTCTCTCTCCCTCTCCCCCCTCCCTCTCTCTCTCTCTCCCCCCCCTCTCTCTCTCTGTCTCTGTCTCTCTCTCTCTGTCTCTGTCTCTCTCTCGCTCTGTGTCTCTCTCTCTCGCTCTGTGTCTCTCTCTCTCTCTCTCCCGGGTGACATGGCTTTAGGGAAGGTGACACTGAGCAGGACAGGGAACTGTCACAGGTTCTTTACATCACGCAGATGGAGACAATCTTCAAAGTGTGATGCCACTAGGCAGGGAGTATGAAGTACTGTACTAATACCTTGTACACACAGCCAGAGTACCAATACCTTGTATACACAGCCAGAGTACCAATAGTGTGTGTGTGTGTGTGTGTTTTCCAGGCACTTACAGCAGGAGATCAGGCAATTACAGCAGGAGAACAGACACGTGAAGCAGCAGCTTCAGGAGGAGGACAGAGTGAGGACTCAGGGAGCAGCATGGCACCGCAATGGAGGACAGGCACAAGACCAGGGTTGCCAGGGTTGCCATCTTCGACTGACGGCCAACCTGGAGATTTTTATTATTTTTTAAATGACACTGTGTTGCCGTGACGCCGCGCAGCCATATTGACAGTTGTCACCCTGCTGTTGGAGGGACAGATATGAAATATGGTGGCCTTTCTGACACAAAGGGACAGAAGAGAGAGACTGTGGGTATTTATTTTAGTGTTACCATGCAGTGGAAGGGACAGATGTGAGGGGCTGTGTGTCCAGTCTGTGTCTCCCTGAAATGTGATGGACATATGTGAGGGGCTGTGTGTCCGGTCTGTGTCCCCCTGCAGTGGGAGGGACAGATGTGAGGGGCTGTTTGTCCTGTCTGTGTCCCCCTGCAGTGGGAGGGACAGATGTGAGGGGCTGTGTCCTGTCTGTGTCCCCCTGCAGTGGGAGGGACAGATGTGAGGGGCTGTATGTCCTGTCTGTGTCTCCCTGCAGTGGGAGGGACAGATGTGAGGGCTGTGTGTCCTGTCTGTGTCCCCCTGCAGTGGGAGTTACAGATGTGAGGGGCTGTGTGTCCGGTCTGTGTCCCCCTGCAGTGGGAGGGACAGATGTGAGGGGCTGTGTGTCCGGTCTGTGTCCCCCTGCAGTGGGAGGGACAGATGTGAGGGGCTGTGTGTCCGGTCTGTGTCCCCCTGCAGTGGGAGGGACAGATGTGAGGGGCTGTGTGTCCTGTCTGTGTCTCCCTGCAGTGGGAGGGACAGATGTGAGGGGCTGTGTGTCCTGTCTGTGTCCCCCTGCAGTGGAAGTTACAGATGTGAGGGGCTGTGTGTCCTGTCTGTGTCTCCCAGCAGTGGGAGGGACAGATGTGAGGGGATGTGTCTTGTCTATGTCTCCCAGCAGTGGGAGGGACAGATGTGAGGGGCTGTGTGTCCTGTCTGTGTCTTCCTGCAGTGGGAGGGACAGATCTGAGGGGCTGTGTGTCCTGTCTGTGTCTTCCTGCAGTGGGAGGGACAGATGTGAGGGGCTGTGTGTCCTGTCTGTGTCCCCCTGCAGTGGGAGTTACAGATGTGAGGGGCTGTGTGTCCTGTCTGTGTCTCCCAGCAGTGGGAGGGAAGATGTGAGGGGCTGTGTGTCCAGTCTGTGTCTCCCTGCAGTGGGAGGGACAGATGTGAGGGGCTGTGTGTCCTGTCTGTGTCTCCCTGCAGTCCCACATGTGCTGAATCGGGCTCGAGTGGGGGGAGGGAGGGGAGCGCGTCACACCGCTGGAGCGTGCTCCTTCCCTACCAGGAAGGGGAGAGTGCCGTCTCTCAAAACGGGACAAAATTGATATTTTTATTAAAAAGACGGGACGGTTGGGAAATAGGGGAAAAACGGGACGTATGGTCAACCTACCCAAAATGGCTCAGAGGTAACCAGCCGGGCATAATACCTTTATTGATTGCCTGGTTTCCCCTCACCGTCACAGTGGCCTTGGAATTAGCTAATAAGTAATTAGTTCTGGCAGCCTGGCTCTCCCATAACATAGTAGCTATGTCTAAAAACCCTGCTTGTTCAACTAGGGCAGAGCGCAGTACGGGATCTGAACTCAGACGGGCGGAAGGGAGACTTGCCTTTGGCTTTGACAAAGAGCTCGGTGTAACCAGAAACATTGCATGTCCAGAGGCTCTTCGAGATATATCTGTAAAGATTTCATCTACTTCTTTTCCATGCGTTTATAGAAGCAGAAATGGCAAAGTACAGGAGTTGCAGTTCTCTTTTACATATAAGAGAAATTGTGTACCGAGGGATATTTTTATTGGGGGACTCAGGGAAACTCCAGCAATTCTTTTTTAGGCATCAACAAGAAACTCCATACAGTGATTATGACATTGTTAGCAATTGGCCCAGGATTCTAACTGGGAATGGAGAAAAAAAATGTCCATCACATTTCTCTATTTACTGTACATCTTCATTATTTATTATTGTTTATTTTTCTTGCTTAGAGTTCCAGCACCATTTACCCTGCAAAAACACCCCTGCATATAACATTCCTGATATTTTCAGATGATTACTTCCACAAAATAGCCACTTAACACATTGCTGCAGTATGTTTTCTGAAGAAGTGTTTAATAAGTATCACTGCTGATGCCTGCTTCTACTGTATATGCAAAAATAGGCCTCCCTAATTAAAGCAGCAATTTGCACTGCTTGATTTACTGCACGTTTTTCATAATCAAACAAATTAACAGGTCATGTTATGTCTGGGAAATGATCTGCACCTTGTCTTTATAGTGTGTGTATATATACAGGGGATACACACACACACACACACACACAGTCACACACACACACACACACACACACACACACACACACACACACACACACACACACACACACACACACACACACACACACACACACAGCCACACACACACACACACGCGCACGCACGCACGCACGCACGCACACACACACACACACACACACACACACACACACACACACACACCCTAGAATAGAAGACAAATATACATCTGGTATAATATAATTAGGGAGGTAGGGCCACGGTGGACCAGGGGGACCTGGGCTATATGTGTAATAGTGTATAATGTGATTAATGTGTATAATGTGTTAAGGATCACAGTGTCAGGTTATATAAAAGGTGTACGTTATATATAAAGCCTGTTATAATTCAATACAGTTGTGTTTTGTCCAGTTGCTCCGGCCCCTATCGCACACTGTAATACATATATACAGTATAGTTCCATAGGACTCATGCCCCACCTCAGTGACAGCACTGAGGGAAAGAGGGGTTACACACAGATCCTCTATCCGCAGCACATATATCCCCCTGCCCCCAGCACACAGATCCCCTGCCCCCCAGCACACAGATGCCCCACCCCCTGTTACACAGATCCCCCCGCCCCTGGCACACAGATCCCCATGCCCCCGGCACACAGATCCCCTTTCCTCGTCATACAGATCCCCTCCCCCCCCGGCACACATATCCCCCTGACCCCGGCACACAGATCTCCTGTCCCTAGCACACAGATCCCCCTGCCCCATCATACAGATCCCCCTGGCCCCAGCCCACAGTTCCCCCTGCCCCGGCACACAGACCCCCTGCCCCAAGCAGACAGATCCTCTGCCCCCAGCACACAGATCCCACTGCCCCCAGCAGACAGATCCTCTGCCCCCAGCACACAGATCCCCCTGCCCCATCACAAAGATCCCCCTTCCTCCAGCACACATATCCCCCTGCCCATGGCACACAGATCCCCCTGCCCATGGCACACACACCCCCCTGCCTCCCAGCACACAGATCCCCCATCACCAGCACACAGATCCCCTTACCCACAACACACATCCCCTGTCCCCGGCACACAGATCCCCCTGTCTTGGCATACAGATCCCCTCCCCCCCCCCCCGGCAAACATATGCCACTGACCCCGGCACACAGATCTCCTGTCCCCAGCACACAGATCCCCCTGCCCAAGCAGACAGATCCCCCTGCCCCCAGCAGACAGATCCCCTGCCCCCAGCACACAGATACCCCTGCCCCCAGCACACAGATACCCTGCCCCCAGCACACAGATCCCCCTGCCCACAGATCCCACTGCCCCAGCAAACAGGTCCCCCTTCCCTCAGCACACAGATCCCCTGCCCCATCTCACAGATCCCCCTTCCCCCAGCACACATATCCCCCTGCCCATGGCACACAGATCCCCCTGCCACTGGCACGCACATCCCCCAGCCTCCCAGCACACAGATCCCCCTCACCCCCAGAAAACACAGATCCCCCTGACCCACAACACACAAATCCCCTGCCGCCAGCACACAGATCCCCCTGCTCCCCAGCACACAGATCCCCCATCCCCTGGCACACATATCCCCACCCCCAGCACATATCCCCCTGCCCCCAGCACACAGATCCCCCAAAAACAAAAAATAAATATACATAGTTATACTTGTTTTTTTTTAATTTTATTGTTACATATTATTTAAACCCAGAAAAACACTCTCCGGTTGGGAGAGTTTAGTTGAAACAGGTGTTGTAGAAAAGGGGGGACTCTGGGTGTGTGATGAATGGAGAAGAGCCAGGCAGAAGAGAGGCGTAGATCTTAGTGTTGGAAAAAGAGGCACAAAATTATCTTATAAATGCAAATTATATAAAAATAAATATTTGGATACAAATATTTAAAGATAATATACAAATATTGAAAATATAGGATGAATGTGGAAATAACCATTTATTGATTTATTTATTTTAAAGCCAAGTGATGATTTATGATCTTCAGAATTTCAGAACTAGGGATGTGCAAATTATTCACCAAAAATCTAAATTTGCTGACTTCCAAAAAATACGCCCCTATGTTTAAATAATTAATTAAAAAAAAATATTAAAAATTTTTAAACTTTTTTTTTTAAATTGAAAATGTGAGAATATGAAACAATTTGAAAACAAAAACATGTGAATCTATTTTCAACACCGTTGCCCAACAAGATAAGAAAATAAAACAAACAAACAAACCATCTTGTTTCTCTCCCCTTACTGAGAATATGCCGGTGTTCTTTTCTGTGGACCATTTTACATCTAAGCATGTATCTAACCTCCATTCTCTCATCATGCTGAGGAGCTGTATTCCATTATTGTATTGATACACAGTACTACAAATAGAAAACATTAAATACTTCCATGTATAGTCCAAACTACTTCTGAATATAGCACCATAGAATAGTGAAACAATGCATTCATATTTCATGAACTTCACCATTTATTTAACTTTAAAATGGATTCTGAGAGCAAATTGAGGCTTTGATTTCTGCATTCTTTAGGTAGGCATTACAAGGTCCTACCTCAATTATTGGTTTAAATGGCATACAGACTGCTGGGTAAAGTGCGTCTTCCCATACTACCTGCTAGTAAGAACACATGATACATATATTCTGAACACATGATACATAAGCTTGGCCCCCTGCAGACGCACTTACCAGAACTCCCTCCTACTGTCTCTATACATTCTCCCTAACTACCAATTAGACTGTAAGCTCCTCGGGGCAGGGACTCCTCTTCCTTAATGTTATGTTTATGTCTAAAGCACTTATTCCCATGATCTGTTATTTATATTATCTGTTATTAATTCGATTACCACGTGTATTACTACTGTGAAGCGCTATGTACATTAATGGCGCTAAATAAATAAAGATATACAATACAATACAAGAAAGTGCAAGAAAGTATTGTGTTTTGTTCTGATATTGTGCCTTCAGAATGTTAGTCATCCATTTCTGTCTATACGTACAGTAGCTACAGGGCATGGAATACCAAAAGTAACAGCAGTTGAGCAAGGGAATGTAGGATGGACTATTAATGAAACCAAGCCAGCTCAGGCGTTTATCTGTGACGTACGTGTTTAGTAATTTATATCCAAACCATAAGTGAATGGAAATTACTGAAGTGGAAAGAAAACAGGTCTATACTGTAAAAATGGTAGAGTGGAATTTTTTTTCCAGAATCTGCTTTACTAAGAAGAACTGTATTACAAATCATTAAAGATATATATATATTTTTAAATGCACTTATGCCTTATTTCAAACACCATATGCAGGCCTCTTGACAAATCTATCCCTGGCAAATCACCTCATCTGAATAACTTGGAATGGAGCTATATAAACCCAATACAAATGAAACGTGGTTTCTGTCTGCAGTAATTCATGGCATGGTGTTACTGTATGTCTTAATTCTGGCCATTAAAGTGTTCTATTAAACTGTTACAGCTGGTATTTTCTTTTTGTTTTTGTTTAGGCTTCAATGGTGTAATTTGAAGTTTAAGAGGCAGCTGGTCACATTTATTTAAACCCTTCCTTAAGAGGAGATAGCAACACAGAGCTCCCCAATGCACTATTGTCCCATGGGCACTGAAAGGTTTAAAAGAGAACATGTTCCCCCTTAATTGTGTTAATTTCAGATTCGGAGACCCCCGGCTCGCTTAGATACTTACCTCTGTTGGGGGTGCTGGTAGCAGCTCCGCACGTTTAAATGCCCTCATCACACGGGCCAATAGGAAGCCACAGGCGATGAAGTCACAGCTTCCTATTGGCCTGTGTGATGTGGGACATAATTGAGGCGCCATTTCAATCACCCCACCAAGCCCAGTCAAAGTTGCTACTGGCACCACCTATGGAGGAAAGTGGTGCTACTGGCACCACCTATCTAGGGAAGCAGGGTGTCCACGGAGCTGAAATTAACTAAAACTATTTTTTTAAATAACATTTTCATATTGTACATCATTTGGCCATCTATCAATTACTGTAACATATTATTTTCTGACTTTAAGTAAAGAATTAGTTTCCATCGACTCTTCACAAAGACACGTTATATAATATATCTTTATAAGCAGTACAGGTCCCCTCCTGTAAGAAAAGCAAAACAATAAGGTAAATGACAGGCTTTTAAACCAATCACTTCCATTTTCCACATTAAACATACGTTAACCATTTGTTAACCTCTTAAGTTGCAGAGAGGTCTGCAAAGCTTTACACAGTCAGATTGGACTGATGGTAGTTTATCCACATTGTTTCATCTATAATTAACAGACAAATTGAAGAGTGAATTTGCTTGGGTTGCACTTCCTTCCACTTTAACTAGTATCATAGATTTACAGTATCTTTGCAAATAGACCAATGGTTATCTGAACGCCGAGCTGAACAGAGATGGACTAGCAGAAACCCCTCAAGAACATTCTCAGGTACAGATCTTGATTTTTCCCAGGAAGATACCCCTGACCCCATGCAGATTGGAATGTCCCCGAGCCCTTTAACACCTGTGCATAGTGATCGATGTCGCCAATCCAAATTGGTTTCTATTGTGGGCTAGTTGGACATTTTCTCAACATTTGCCCAACTTGCCTATCAGGGGAAAAACAATTTCGCCCAACGGCAAAAAGTGGGCTTTCGTAAAGCAAATGAAAAGTTGGGGAACCCTCAATGGATCTTCAGGTGGGGATAGCTTGGACTGTGCACCATGGCCCACAGACTGATTTCCAGAAGGAATGCAGACCAGCCCCACTACCTCATAGAAAGTCAAATTGCAGAGTGCCAGACCTCAAAAGTCTTGCAGTAAATCTCCAGAGGATATAATTCTCTCGAACTACTACAATCCTACGGAGAATTGATCTGATCCAGGGCCACACGTTGTTACCTCTGCCCAAAATATTCTGTCATCTCTGGTGAGAGCAGATCTTGCAGTAACCCTTAATTATGCCTATTCAGAACTTGGTCCAACTGCTTGTGATCGGAATCCAATGAATGAAGGTGGTTTTGAAGCACTGAAGGAAGTGGTCCAGCATCAACAGAACCTGTTGTGTCGGGTCTCAGAGGGCAAGTCTGAAGCTGGCATGGACGATAACCTTGATATACATGACGCCCGCCTGTCCTACTTATCAGCACCAGTTAGTGAGTATTCCAAGTATATCACTGACTGTGAAAACTCACCTGACAATGAAGGAGGAGTTTATTCTGACCAGTACCTGGATGTCTTTGATAAAGTGCTGCAAGAGCGCGAAATGCATAAGAGGGATACTTCACCTCTTCCTGTCCATGCTGTTGTGTCCTTTATACAAATAAACCTCACCTTTTAATAGCAGCTTCATTGCCTGGTCCCCGCTTTTCGTTTTGCTGTGCTCTTCCGGGTCCTTACCCACGTGGATCTACAGGAACTACTCTATTCATGCAACATCAGTGGAGATGCACGCTGCAGGAGAGTCCTGAATACTGTAGTCACAGACTGTGAGTACATTTAATATTCTCATCAATGCCACTTTGCTGCTTATATGTTGGAGAATTTACCTTGATGTCGTTCACTTGATTATCAAGACACAGTGCTATCTGTGATCACCATCAAGACACATTGAACTATGACTCTGCTCTATTGTGGCTACTTGGACTTCTATTCAGTCTTTATGGATTTAAGCTTTATATAGGTTGGGTTCTAGTGGTTTGAGCCCTGGGAGAGACTCAGCAGTCTCTTTTCTAACATTGATTTACATGACGCCCGCCTGTCCTACTTATCAGCACCAGATAGTGAGTATTCCAAGTATATCACTGACAGTGAAAACTCATCTGACAATGAAGGAGGAGTTTATTCTGACCAGTACCTGGATGTCACACTCAATAACAAGGTGGGACACCCCTGGCAGTGACTTTCACCAGTTGGTACTAAAGTAGCATCCACACTTCCCTGTTCCTCGACCATCAGGAGGTTCATTTGTGCCTGGCCAGAATCTAAATCTGTCCCCTGGAAATGCATAGGATGCAATACTGCTATTGTCCACCAGGCTGGAGATGCAGAAAAGACTACAACTCCCAGAGGTACTGCAACACAGGACACTCCCACTTCCTGGTTGAGCCCTATTTAGAGTCCAGGAAGTTACTCCCTTTTCTGAGCATTCCATGCTCATGTTCCCTCTGCCACTCAGCTAAGTATTTGCTGCCTGCCTGTGATTGACCGCGGATCTCTTCTGAACTTTGCCTTTGCCTAATCCCTTAATTTATACTGCTGCCTGTCTGTGAATTACCTTGGGTGTCTTTGGCTCTGCACCGATTAAACCCTGTTTTCATCATTTTCCTTCCTGAGCCTCTGACATTCAATTCCTCAGCGTTCTCAGACTACCATGCTCGCTCTTTTTTTTTATGATTAAATAAATGTTTTTTTTTAAAAGAAAAACACCAAAAAAAGAAATACCAAAACCCCAAAAAGTTTGACAAGTTAAGAAACAAAGTTTAAGAAATGATAGTTAATCATGTTTATAAAAGTTTGTTACATTTACATTCATATTTTGTGCACTAACCTCGTGTCAACACACCTTTTAAAATCCAAGTACACAACATCAACTGCATTGCCCTGGTTTAAATTCATATTTACTTCCTCAAAGTAGGTAACAAGGTTAGTTTGGCATGACTTATCCCTCATACACTGGCGACACACTTTATTCGAGCTTGGCTAGTCCCACGAATTCGGGTATACCCGGGTGTATTGAGGTTTGTGACTGTTTTCTGCCCGAGTACATTGAGTTATTTTCCAAGCAGGGATTGAAGCATTTTATTCCCGCTGGCTGCAATACTGCACAGTATATATATATAAACTGCATTACAATTCATGAATTTATGCCATCTGGTAGACACGCGAAGCATTGCAGCCTATTAAATCCTAATCATTATCATTTAACAGATCAGCCGCCCATCAGCCAGGCATGAACCCAGGCTGGGAAGGGAAATGCAACGGGGCTTGTCAGAGGTTAGGAGTGGCGCATTCCAGGTATCTGCCAGGTACATACCGGGTATTTGCTCGAATAAAGTGTGTCGGTGCAGTACAGCCATGTTGATTATTACTAATGATTTTGTTATCCAATAGGTATTCCTGAATATTATCCCTTAATAAACTTCAAGTAGCTTCCCCACTAATCAGGCTTACAGGTTTGTAATTCACTTGTTGAAGAATATACCTGGATAAAATGGGAAACGTACTTGTCAAAATACAAATGAGGCTGGCATGGCAAGTAAACCCTCACATTTGGAAAAAAACAAAAAGCAATGGCCCTCATTCTCCAGAGGCTGGAATGTATCTGGAGGTTAAACAAAACCTTAAATTCAAACCTAAATCTGGCTACCAAGAACTACCGGGCTCACTCCAGTGAGCCAGCACTGTAAGAACTAAAAGATGAACTTGAAAAGACTAAATTAGATATTGGTGGCCCTAGTGAAGTAAGAAGAAAAGATTGAGCCTCATTGACCTCAGAAGCGGACTCCTATTACAGTAGTGCAGAAAATGGAAGAACCAGTGGAGTAGGTTCCATCATTTACAGGAGATGGAGGAATAACACAGTAGAGTATGAAAGCTCATAAGAAAGAACAGCTAGATTCGTCATTCAGTTTACAAAGAGATACAGGCTTAAAAAAATCCAAGTACCTGTATATGGCACAACATCAAGACAATGACATGGAGATGTGAAATCATGACCAATTTTACAACAGAAGAAATTGTCACCTGAAGAACGTTATGGGAGATTTCAGTGCACAGTTTGATGCCCAGCAGAATGACGAAGCATCAATTAGCAGTAGGATTACAGTAACATCAATGCACGTGGTGACAGATTGGCAGAATTTGCAGAATTTGAAAACTTCTACATCATTAATTCATTCTTCAAGAGCAATCCAAATAGAAAATAGACATGGAATGGACCCAATGGAATCAAGAATTAAATTGACTACATCCTACTGTTCCTAATAATTTTTTTTATTGAAGACTGCAAAGTCTGCAACCATTTTAACACAGGGAGTGATCCCTGATTGGTTTGCTGCAAATTACATACTGTATGAATGCGAAGATGGAAACAAGAAAATGGATTAAAAAGAAACAATGAAAATTAATAACCTCAAGAATAACAGCAGAGAATTTCAACTAGAACTAAAAAATTTGCTTTGGCTTACTCAAAATGCATGGGGACAGTAAAACAAACAATTATAAAGAATGTATGAAGATTTCAGTTGAAAGCACGGAAAAAAGCTGGAGGAATCATTAACAAAAAAACAGGATGAGAAAATATCTGATGAGATAAAGCAATTACGATGAGAAATCAAGAAATTAAGCAATCCCAAAATACAAGAATAATAATAATTGAATATACAAAGCTGTGCAAGATGATCCACAAATCTATGCCTGAATATGTAACAGAAAAGAACTATGATATAGTGAAAAAGACTGCCAAGATAACAAAAGCTTAAAGAAGATGAAGCAATGACTTATGATTGGGAAGAAGCAAATCATTGCACTCAAACACGATGATGGATTAACAATAAAAGACCGTCCATTTATCAAAAAGAGAGTTGAAGGCTTCTACATGACATTATTTGCAACACAGATAACGCAGGGCATAATCCAGCAGAGGAAGTGAGAGAAGAAACCACCGATGGTGTATTACACGTCCATTCAGCAGAAGTGACAAAAGCAATAAAAATCCACAAAGAATGGGAAGGCTCCGGGGGTAGATGGAATTACAACTGAAATATAAGCAAGGGAAGAAAAATCTGTGCAAAACTCTTTACATGCTGCTTTATGAACAGAAAAATTCCAGTGCTGTGAAGCAATACCATAGTTATCATAATCCACAAGAAAGGAGACAAAGAAGATCTCAAGAACTACAGACCAATCAATCGACTTACTTACAGTTTTTTTTTCAGATACTCACTAATTACATGCAACAGACTCAGCCCAGCCTAGAGAACAAACAGGATTTAGCAGTGGATACAATACACTGGACCCCTCCAAGTAACACAAGAAGTGATTTCCCAAAGTAATGAATACGATCTAACACTCAGTTTAGGATTCGTAGATTATGAAAAAGCATTTGCTTCTGTCTACATATCAGCGGTTAACATACATTAAGAAGACAAAATGTTAAAGAAGTATACTCTGATATTATAAAGAACATTTTGAAGAATACAACATACACCCATTAGATTTCAGAAGATACAAGCAAGATAAGGACCACCAGGGGAGTACGACAGATAGACACCATGTTACCAAAGCTTTTAACAGTGACACTTGAAGAATTGTTCAAGACATTGGATTGGGAAGAAAAGGGAATCAAAATCAACGCCGAATATTTGAGTCACCCATGATTTGCAGATTACATTATTATTTGTGAAATAAGTCCAGAAGATCTCCAGCAACAAATCGGAGAACTCGCCGATGCAAGTACTTTAAGAAAGTGGGGCTCCATATAAATCTCAGCAAGACCAAAGTGATGTTCAACAAATGTGTCAACTCTGCAAAGATCAAAATAAATGGAATAGAACAAGAAGAAGACAAAGACTATGGGGTATATTCTAGTAGCCTCGATAACCCACTTATCGAGGCTTTTGAGCAGTCATCACAAAAAAATCTAGTAGCTATTCAGAAAACCTCGTTAAGTGCACGGCGAAAGCATTTAATCATAATTTTTGGCTCTCGCCCAAACACGCCGTGCGATGAGCCCCAAATCACAATTCAGTAGCCTCGATATTCTCATCTGGGCTTTAGAATTGCAATTTTATCCCAAATTCTTCTTGCCAGAAAAAGTTGTCGTGAAGCTGAAGAGAAGCTGGTGAGAAGGGCTGCGAGAAAGGGACTTTAAAAAATGCATATTTCCTGCATCAGATGGATGTCGGGGTCTCCGGAGCTGATACACATTAATACCTGCAACGGAGATCCCTGGAATCAATCTGATGTAATACAAATGCATTCACAGGCAACTTCATTACCTTAGCGGCTAACCTCTAAGGCAATGACGAGGTTAACTACCAGTGTCATGTTTATTATGGGTAGGGGGTGGATGAAGGTGGTATTTGGCCCTTGGTGGGTGTTTAGGCCTTGTGAGGGGATTTTAGGAGAAGTTAACCCCTTCATTACTGTAGCGGTTAATATAGCTAAGGTAATGAAGGGGTCAACCTCTCCCACTAGCCCCCCAATAGGTATAAACACCCACCAAGGGCCAAATACCACCTTCACCCATCCTAGCTACCTACAACAAACATTCAAAAACACAACAACCCTACTACCCACCTCCTCTACCCCCAATACCCTCAACAACCCCCCCTATACATACAGTCAGTGTTCGACAAACCTATACATTTGCACGCCCCGGGCGAGTGGATTTAAATCGTGGCGAGCTCCTATTGGCCCAAGCAGCACACGTGTGGTACTAGGTGGCGAGTAGATTTTTTTGTTGGGCGAGTAGATTTTTTGGTGATTTGTTGACCACTGCATACAGTAATGGGTAAAATTGCTATTATCCAGATATGGATAAAAGCTGATTTGCCCATTCTGAATAAAACGTTAGCCAGCCAGCATAAATATTGTAAATAAAACTTGCACTTACCCCTGCCATGATGAAGGGCATCCTCATCATCATCCTCCAGGTCCATGTCTTCCGTTGGCAGGAACAGAATAATAAAAAATACAATCTAATGGCCCCTAACTCCTTATTCACCTTAACGGTTAATAACCACTATAGTAATTAAAGGGTTAACACCCCTCCCCGCTACCCACCTGGGAGGCCTAATCACCCACCCTTTGGCCACTATACCCACCCTCTACCCATTGAGTGGCACAGTGTTACATCATACCCATATAATATGGAACAAACAGATATTGTGCTCATTAGTGGTATATAAGGATTAAGTGATATTGTGATCAAGATAAATACAACCTTGGTATAGGGAGGTTTTGTGCTGCTGCTCTTAGGGGATGGCTCAGCTATCCAGCTAATACAGAAAAAAGAAAAAGAAAACGGGGAAAAAAAACTTCATAGTGTAGTATTAAAATAAATTTTATAAAGTAATTGGGTGATTATTGCACGTACATCAATAAAAGCATAAATCAGCATGACATGTTTTGGACATGTTACCACTCGCGGGAAACAGCTATGTGCAGGCTGGTGTGTATCTGGATCGTCCTCTGGTCCTCGGTATACAGCTCAGCAAAGGGTTGCACGTCTCTTTGGAGATCCTCCCCGTATGATGTTCACCAGTCTCCGGCAGGCCGCTTGGGGGGAAGTTTAAAACTCATTTAGGGATCTCCCTGCAGCAGCCGTCAGCTCCGACACAGTGTTCTCACAGGCAGTTCCGGATTGTCCGCAGTTGCGTCTGACGTCATCAGACGGCGCCCGTCTGCACTCGCGTCTCTCTGCTCGCAGTGTTCAATAGAGTGGAAGTCCCATAAACCGTATGCACGAAATATGCAGTGAAATAAAGCCGCAATAGGGTTCAGATAAGGAAGGTATTAGAACGCGCCCTCTCCTACGCGTTTCGTAATGAATACTTCTTCAGGGATAACGGAGGAAGTTTCAGGGGCGGTTCTTATACTTAATGAAACTGATTTGATTGGCCATACCTAGTTGGCAAACAATCCCCACCTGGGGAGACAAGGCTGTATTCTAAATCAAAATCTAAGTTAATACATAAACATTTAGCACATAACAAATACATTCAATTTTAATAACCAATTTGCGGTTCTTGAAATTTAAAAATAGAACTTCTAGAAATAAAGAAACAAATGTTAGTAATATTTAAAAACAGAACAAGTGCATATCAAATCACTATCTGAATATAAATGTTTAAGAGTGAATAAAATGATATAGAAAATGGTAAGGACTGTTTTTTTGGTATACAGACATTTACAATTAAGAGAATGGAAATGCTCATTAAAATATATTATTTATAAAAGATCACTGGTAATATTAGCACTAGAAAAGTTAAAAAAGTTAAAAGAGAGACCAGACATCAACCTCTTCGTTAAGACCCAGTGGAGATAGAGTTTGGAGTTTGTAGATCCACAAACTTTCTTGTTTGGATAGTTTCTTATCTCTATCTCCACCACGTCTCCCTGCCTGAACGATTTGTATACCTATGTATGACATAAGTAAAGGGTCAGAATTGTGTTTAAGTTTAAAATGCCTGGACATGCTATGTTGCTCAAAACCTATTCTAATGTTTCTCGCGTGTTCTAAAATCCTGACCCTTAGAAATCTTTTTGTACGCCCTACATATTGGTATCCGCAGGGACACTGTATCAAATATATCACATACACTGACTTGCAAGATATGCAGTCTTTGACAGTAAAATTTTCTTTAGTTGTGTTAGATTGAAAGGTTTTACGATCTTTACTTAACATTTTGCAGGCTTTGCATTTACCACAGCAATAGTTACCGTTGGGTTTATCAGGCATCCATGGAATCTCCAACGGTGTTTGAATCTGAGATCCAATATCACTTGGTGCCAGATAGTGTTTAAGGGTCTTTGCCCGGCGGTAAATAAAGCTGGGTTTTTGGTTAAGAGAAGGACCCAAGATCGGATCATTGCATAAAATGTTCCAGTTTTTATTGATTATTTTCTGGATACTAGTACTGACAGAGCTAAATTCTGTAATAAAAGGTACTATTAATTTTTCCTCTTTATTTTCTGTCTTTGTTTGTTTTTTCTGCACTAGTAGAGAATCCCTCTCCATTTTCTCAACCTTCTCTAAAGAGCTGAGTAACAGGGTCTTGTCGTACCCACGCTCAACAAACCTCTCAAAAAGAGAGACCGATTGGGCTTCAAAGTCAGTTCGGAGACTGCAATTGCGTTTAATGCGCATGAACTGGCTTAGGGGTATATTGTCAATCCATGATCTTTTGTGATTACTGGATGACAATAAAAAGTTGTTGGTGTCCACCTTTTTAAAGAATGTTTTAGTATTGATATTTTCACCAATTTTGGATACCAGACTGAGGTCTAGAAAGTCTATCTGACTCACACTCGTCTCAGATGTAAATTTCAAGTTGAACTCATTGTTGTTCAGATAGGCCTTAAAGAGCTCCAACGTATCATCATCACCCTCCCAGACGCACAGGACATCATCGATATATCTCTGCCATACAATAACCCTATCCATAAAAGGGTTATTATGCCATATAAAGTTATCTTCCCATACCCCCATGTATATGTTAGCGTAACTGGGGGCAAAACGCGTCCCCATGGCTGTGCCACACACTTGTAGATAATACTGATTCATAAATAGAAAATAGTTGTGCGACAAAATAAAGTTGATGGCTTCGATAATACATTCGCAATTTAGTGGGTAGAGCTCTATATCTTTTGATAATGTCTCCTTAATTGCCCCAATCCCTTTATCATGGGGAATACATGTATAAAGGGATTGAACATCGAATGTTGCCCATCTGTACCCATCCTGCCATTTTATTGTTTTGACCAAATTCAAAACAGCAGTGGTATCTTTAATGTAAGATGGTAGTACCTTCACATATTTTTGAAGAAAAAAATCCACGTACTGTGACAAATTCGATGTTAAAGATCCAATTCCGGAGATTATAGGTCTACCCGGTGGATCGATTGATGTCTTGTGAAGATGATAATATACCGGTATAGTCGGAAATAGAACATTTAGAAATTGATGTTCTGACTTGGTCAATACTGTGGACGCAACAGCCTCATCGAGATGGCCCTGTAATTCTAACACAAATTGTTTTGTAGGATCTTGGCTGAGTTTGGCGTAAGACACTTGATCATTCAGTATGCGCATCGCCTCAGTTTCGTAACTATCGCGGTCTTGGATAACTACTCCTCCACCTTTATCGGCCTGTCTTATTATCAGATCCTTTCTGTCCTGTAGTTCTTTTAAAGCTAGATGTTCCTCATAGCTAAGATTATGTGATATGTCAGAAGTTTTAATTTTTTTTACCAGTGATGTAAATTCATTATTAACTATGTTAAAAAACGAATTAATAAAACTCCCTTTACTATGGGCTGGATAAAATTTAGATGGTGGTCTAAAATTACTATGTTGGCATAAATTTAAGTTTGAATCTTCTTCATTAGGGTCTGTGTTTTCAGTAGAATTACTTGGATCTGTTCCTACTTCTTTTTTGAGGAAATGCCTTTTTAGTGTCAGGTTCCTAGTGAACCTGTGTAGATCCGAAAATAACTGAAACCCATTGGGGCCACTTGATTGGGAAAATTTGAGACCCTTACTTAATACCAACTTTTGACATAATGTTAGATCTACCTTAGATAAATTAAAAATGCCTTTAAAAGATTTGTTTAATTCGATTCCCTTCTTTGTTTTGGTCTTACACCCTCCTCTCGTTCCTCTTCTGGTGAGTGGTGTCTTTTCTGTGACCTGGGAGTCTCTATATTCCTTTTCTCTTTCTCTTTTGCTATACTCCCCTTTTCTTTTGGGCCCAAATATCTTAGCTTGAGTTCCTCCAGAAAAGGGGATTTTTTTGGAGATTGTTGTTCAGAGTCTTTTCTAGGGGGTGTATTGGCCCTCCAATTTTGTTTTTCTTTTTGATGTATATCTCTACTATATGTTTCTTTATTAGTGTGCTCTGATCTAGTATTTGAACTATCTCTCCTTTTGTTATAGCTTTTATACTGTCTGTCATTTGTCTTTTTAGAATAACTTTTATATTTTGGCCAATAGAAACAAAACCTTTTTCAGATTTATTCCAGTCCTTTTGTCTACCATTATCATAATCGTGTTTATCACGGTAAAATTTCTTTTGTTTATTCAACATAATTTCCTCCGTTGTAGACTCTAGAGTCATTTTTAGTTCGCATTCCAATTTGGAACAATCAGTGTGCAACACTAAAGGTTCCAAAATTAAAATCATTTTGCCTATTTCCTTTTCTAGGGCAGCTATTGATCTACTGCGTTCGAAGATAATTAGCCTCATCAATTCTCTTGAACATTCCTCCTGAATCCTATCCCATTCTTTCATAAATTGATTATTATCTCTTCCAAAAGTGGGGTTCTTTTGGAAGCGCAACCCCCTGGGTACTCTCCCACAGTCTAAATATCTTTGTATGGTGTTGCGTTCTAACCATTGTTTAGTTTCGGTTAGTAATAAATTCTCTAATTTTTTAAAATGGGTTTCAGCAGGAATGTCAATTGCAGATTCATCCTCAAATACATTGGTTTCATCTCTAAACATAGATTCGAAAAGTGCTGCCCTTTTCTCCCTACAGCTTGATAATGACCAGGCCATAGTGATAGGGTGCAATAGATAACCACAAATGAAATAATAAGTGAATACAAATTATAACAGTGATGTGGATTAAACACAATATAGTGAAATAAACACAAATAAACCAATTATGTGCAGCAAAGGTGAGCAAACAAGACCAAAGTGAAACAAACAGATATTGCGCTCATTAGTGGTATATAAGGATTAAGTGATATTGTGATCAAGATAAATACAACTATAATATGGGCATGACAAGCCCCATAAATAGTCAATGGGCAGCCTAAAAAAAATTCAATAAACCCAAAAATACACAACAATCAAAGAAAGAAATACACGAGTACCTAAACACCACAAGAATAAAAGAACTAAAAAGCCTAAACTACACATCAATAAAATTAATCTAACACCAAAATAGCAAAATAATGCAAATGATTTTATCCCAAAACACAAGAAAACAATTAAATAAACACCTAACCAACAGAACAATAAAAGAAATTAAACCGCTAACCAACAAAACAATTAAATAAATTAAAAAGCTTACCAACAAAACAATTAAATAAATGAAACCCCTAACTAATCCTAAAATGTAATAAAAAACAAGCCCTACAAATACATAACAATTTAGTCAAAACAATAAACATAAATAGAAAAAATAACAATAAATTCTAAACAATCATTTTCCAAACAATGCACTGTCTGTCACTGTATTTATCTGTACCCTAAAGGGTTCAGATAAATACATTGGCAGTCAATGGGAAAGCAAAAATATTTAAAAAAAATTATAATAAAAAACCTGAAAAAAGACAAATATATACATTCAATATTTGTCTTACCTTTAGAAGTCTTCACCCTCCGAATCCCAGCATATCAGGAAGCTCTTGACCCACGTCGTCATCCACCACAATCCGCTGCCAACCTTCGCAAAGATCAGCATCAGGTAAAAAAAAAATTTTTTTATTGCATCTTCTTTCATCTACTTCCATCTACTTCCATCTTCTTCTGTAATTATTTTCTTCTTTTCTTTGTAATCCAAACCCCATGTTGAATCCAAAACAGATGTTGACTCGTCGACATCTTCAGCTAAAATGATACAGAACAGGTCTTATGTAAGGCCTGTGATGTCACATTATAGGGTCAGATGGGCTCTGTACCATGTGACCAGCTTTTGATTTTTTTTAAGGATGTGACGTCATCTCCAAGGGAGGTACGTCACATCCTTAAAACCACATGGCTGATAACACATGGTATTACAGCCAATAGGATTAAAGACAATCCCACTGGCTCCTGTACTATGTGATATGGTCCATTTGTTAAAAAGGATGTGACATCATCCCTTAAAGTGATGTCACATCCTTTAAAAAATGGAATATATCATATCCAATAAACAGGATATTGAAGTTGAACCCCTTCTTTGCCTTCGTGAGCTGGGGGTCTCTGGAGCAGAACTGCATTGATTTCAGGTCCGGGGACCCTCTGCTTCTCGAGATACAGGCCCTGTTATGGGGTGTCGGTATCCCTATGTGTTTAAATGTCCCATGTCACGTGACCTGGGCATTTAAATGCATAGGGATACCGACACCCCATAACAGGGCCTGTATCTCGAGAAGCAGAGGGTCCCCGGACCTGAAATCTACGCGGTTCATCTCCGGAGATCCCTTGCTCACGTACACTAGTATTTACATTTTTATAAAAACCCTGCGATTGCTGGCAAGATATGCGCAGGGAGAGGCGGCTTTCTCTGTGTAGCTGGGCCAGAACACAGCAGATCGCACGGACGAGAACTTTTGAGAGAGGCTGAGATCACATCTGTAGGCGGACGCTCACAGAGGTATGCAAGGGAGTCTGGTTATAGTGAAATTAAATAAGGCTTTTATTGCGCCTGTTTCCTTAACATCAGGAAACCATCCAAACAAGGGGTAAACAAAGCTTCTATCCACTTGGGAGTATTTCTAGTGAAATACTATGCAATCCACCACTCCCTTTAGATAAGCATTTCTCCCAGCCCCAAACATATAGCATGAAATGAACAGATATAAAAAAGTCTTATAAATGAAAGTCTCATCTGTTCCTTGTGGTTTGGAGGGAAAATCTTCTCTGTTCCTGGTTGCTACCTTTTCTTCAGGATTTGTCAGCATTCAAGTTTAGAAGTTTCCTCTGTGTCTTGCAAGCAGCCTCTTCTGGTACAGTAGACTCAAGACGTCTGTCCCCATGTCAGTCTCACAAGTTGTGAGAGTAAGGGACAATCTCTGCTTTGTCTCCAAGTTCAGTTCAGGTGTGAGCTAAGGAGTCTCCCTTCCTGTCTCAAAAGACAGGCTTTTCTAAGCAATCTAATCAGGCAGGTGGTGTTTGTTAATTGACTACAGCAGTTAACCATCACACTGCTGGATTAGAGGCACATTACCTGAACAGGGATAACTCCCCTGTTACATACCTCCCATGTTTGTGGGAAGCTCGGGCTTGCCATGGCCAAAGCCCATCATTCCACTCTCATTCTAGATATCTCTGTGACTTGAATGAGAGTGGATGGAGGAAGAGAACCCTCAGTCCCGCTGGGATTGGAGCCTTTTCTCCAGTTTATTCGTGTCTCTTCCCGAAGGTGTTTGAGATCAGCACCCCTCAGTCGCTCGAGGAGGACTTTTTCTAAGTATGGTCTTCTGCTATGTGCGCGGTCATGAGATTTCCCTCGCGTCAAGTGCTCATCTTATTGTAGGCAGATTGTATGGCAGTATTTGCAGAGCATTTAAAAACAGCCCTTTGAGTTTTCTGCTCTTGAAGCTGTCTCTCTGCCCTTTTTCCACTCAATGGGGTTGCTAGTTCAGCCTCTTTGGGATTAAGTTGTAATTCCACCCCCACTTCCAGGAAATGTCCCATTTTTTCAGCTTCATCAGCTAAGGATTCTTCTGGTTTTGATTCAGCATGTGTACCTTCTTTTATTGCCTGTTGGGTGGCTGAAGGTTTTGCTAGTGCTTGTTTAGGTGGTTCAAATTTTGCAACCTTGTCTTTCAGACGAGCGGTATTCCCAGCTCTCACTGTACCCTTGTCTTCATGGGTTTTTGTGGCTGTGGGATACTGACGCTTAGTCAGGGTCAATACTTGTCCTTGTAGAACTGTAATCTCATCCGCGAGAGATCCCTGTTTTTTGAGTGCGTCTTGCAAGTCTCTTCTCAGGGAATTTATCTGCATGCTTTGCTTTCTCTGAGCTTGCTTCCACATTTTTATTGCATTGTGAAGCACTATGGACTTCTTTGCTTGGGCCACAGTTACTTGTTTCAGTTTCTGGACCTTGTTGTGATCCCTTTTGTGCCACGTCACCTGGGTTCTAAGCTTGGCCTTTAGCGTTGCTTTGGTGCTCATGGTAGCCTTCAGTTTCTCATGCTGCTTTGCGGGGACATACTGGGTAATCAGACGTTCCTGCAGCACTTGAATTTCTTTAACAGTCTGCAGATTGTCTTCCTGCAGAGTTCGCTGCTTCTCCTCGGCCTTCTCGAGGTGCGTACGCAGACCTTGCAGTTGGTTCTGCAGTCGGTGCTCTGCTTCAAACTTCTCACCTTCCAAAAGTCTATTTATTTCTTTAAGCTCATGCAGTTTTTCATTTTTTTCCTTGACGTCGTTTGTCAAATTAAAATTTTCTTCTTTGAGTTTTAAGTTTTTTCTTTGTAATCTTAAATGTTCTCCTTTTTCAGTCTCTGTACTATTCAGGGCATCCTTGCAGTCCTCCTTCCATTTACGCACATCTGCTTTGAGAATGACAGTCTCCTGGCGTGAGACTTCCTTCTCTAGGTTGAGGGTCTGAGCTCCTTCTGGGAGACTTGGAGATCTGTATTAAGATTGACAATTGTTTCTTTAGAAATGTCCAGCTCCTCAGTGAGACTGTGTAGTTCCTTTCTGGAAACTTCCAGGTCTGTGCGGCAGCTGTTGGTCTCATGATGTGAGGCATCCAATGCTCTGCGGAGTATCTGAACCTCTTTCTGAGATACGTCCACCTCTGTCCGGACATTGTTGACCTCCTGTTGTGAGGCATTCAGCTCTATGCGAAGAGTGTGAACCTTGCTGGAAGACTGTCATCTGCTTCAGTGCCTCCTCATACTTCCGCTTTAGCGTAGCCATCATTTTATCAGATTGGCTCTGCTTTTCATCCATGGCGGAAATAGTAGCATTTGCAGTATCTAGCTCAGTCTTGAGATCGTCCAATTCTGTCCTGGCTAAAGAGTAAATTGTGAGCACATCTTTCTGTAGCCTCGCGTTATTTTTCTGTAGCTCTGTGTAACCATCTTTCTTTTGTTTCAATTGTTCACGGAGCATATCACAGTCATGCCTGGCATTTTTCAGGGCATCTTCAGGGCTGGTCAAGGGATCGTCACTCACTGGTTCCGGCTCCACTTCCCTGGGATGGTTGGTTGAGGGTTCCTCACTGTTGGCACCGGACAGACACTTCTTTGGGGTACACGACTCCTGCCTTGGGCCCTCTGGATATTCGGTTAACCGCGGGACGAATTCTCCATTTTCTCTAGGCTGCAGGGCAACTCGGTCCCCCTTTTCCTCCACAGGATCTGCGGACATGTCTGTTCCTTCCACGGTAAGTGAAGAACCACTTTTCTTTTTCCGCTTTTTTGTTTTGATGACTCCGTCCCATCAGGAATACTGAGGTCTCCTTCTTTATTTGATACTTTAGCAGCTTCATTATATACGCCAGGCTTTTCTTGCAGTTGCTTTAGCTGACAGAAATATTGGGTGATCTGCTGCTCCCGCTCTTTCTCTTGTCGACCATATTCGTCATCATAGAGAGCGGTCTTTTCTGTTCGTGCAGAGTTCAGCCACCCCCACCATTCTTGGGGTGTTTTGTGGATTTGACTCGGTTAGGGTTCCCTGTAAGAGATGTCTTCCTCCTTATTGGACTGGAAGGGCCACTCTTTCGTGGGGTAGAGTTAATTACAGGAACGCTGCATCTTGTCCTCCATTTTGGGGCTCTCAGGTGTAGTTTTCTTCCTGACCTCAGGAGGCGCTATTGCAGCTGTTGCCACTGTATTTGCAAGAACCCCCAATTGTGGTAGTCCTACAGGTGGGCATATTTTGCTTGTAGAGGTCGTAGCTCTCACAGGCATCTCTGTAAACTTTTCTTTCTTGGATAAGATTTACAATATCAGCAGTACTGTGCACGCATTTTCTCTCATCAGGTATACAAGATGTGCAGTTGCTGGATAAAAACGTCTATTTGTTTTACACCATTTACTTGCTAGGTGTAATCTCTCATTAGGTATGCTGGATGTGTAGTTGCAAGGTAAAAACTTCTGTTTGCTTTACACCATTTACTTGCTAGATGCAATCTCTCTGCTTCAGCCAAATAATGTGATTTTCTGCTTTAGTTCAGTCTCAACGTTGGGTATTATGACATTCACTCTTCACACTTTGGGATACCTTTTACACAATTCCTTTTTTATAGTAGGCAATTTTACCCTCAGCACTTGTTTACTGAAAATTCCCCTGCTTCAGCACAGTCTTGCATCAATTTTCACATTTTTCTGCATATACTCCATTCACAACTGGTAGTCCTATGCGGTGTGGCAGCCTTTACTTGCAGAATCAATACCGCTCGTGGGTCACCATCTGTATTCACTGCTTCAGCTAAACATTTGAAAACAAGAAACGCCTATCCCCCCCTTTTTTTTTTTTTTTTATGTTGCTCAGACTTTTTGTAGGCAAAAAGCATAAAAAAAATTTCACAGCCAAACTCCGGGTTCCTTAACTTCAAGAACCCCCTTTTGTCCCACTTTGGACACCATACCGCTCGTGGGTCACCATCTGTATTCACTGCTTCAGCTAAACATTTGAAAACAAGAAACGCCTATCCCCCCCTTTTTTTTTTTTTTTTTTATGTTGCTCAGACTTTTTGTAGGCAAAAAGCATAAAAAAAATTTCACAGCCAAACTCCGGGTTCCTTAACTTCAAGAACCCCCTTTCGTCCCACTTTGGACACCATATGTAAGCGGATGCTCACATAGGTATGCAAGGGAGTCTGGTTATAGTGAAATTAAATAAGGCTTTTATTGCGCCTGTTTCCTTAACATCAGGAAACCATCCAAACAAGGGGTAAACAAAGCTTCTATCCACTTGGGAGTATTTCTAGTGAAATACTATGCAATCCACCACTCCCTTTAGATAAGCATGTCTCCCAGCCCCAAACATATAGCATGAAATGAACAGATATAAAAAAGTCTTATAAATGAAAGTCTTATCTGTTCCATGTGGCTTGGAGGGAAAATCTTCTCTGTTCCTGGTTGCTACCTTTTCTTCAGGATTTGTCAGCATTCAGGTTTAGAAGTTTCCTCTGTGTCTTGCAAGCAGCCTCTTCTGGTACAGTAGACTCAAGACGTCTGTCCCCATGTCAGTCTCACAAGTTGTGAGAGTAAGGGACAATCTCTGCTTTGTCTCCAAGTTCAGCTCAGGTGTGAGCTAAGGTGTCTCCCTTCCTGTCTCAAAAGACAGGCATTTCTAAGCAATCTAATCAGGCAGGTGGTGTTTGTTAATTGACTACCAGCAGTTAACCATCACACTGCTGGATTAGAGGCACATTACCTGAACAGGGATAACTCCCCTGTTACAGGGTAAAGTTTGTATTTCTTTCGCTGCTCATTGTACGGTTTGGGCATTTTACTATCGCATGGCTTCAGAGTTTTTCTGAATATCGTAATAACTCAACTAACAAAACGTCCGGTGGTAACATGCCAAACTTGCGATTTAGCAGTGATTTCAACAAGGCTCCTAGAATAGGCCCCTATGTCTACTTTGGCTGGCAAGTAAAAATGCATGGGAACATTTTGGATGAAATTAGCTAGAGAATGGAGTGCATTTGGAAGAAACAAGACAGTCTTTCAAGCGAATATTCCACTGTCCCACAAAAGAAAAGATTCCGACCTGTTTATTTCACCCATATGCACGTATGGATGTGAAACCTGGATCCTAAATGTGACGATAATTCAGAAGCTTCAGACAACTCAAGGAAGTTTGTAGAGATATATGCTGGGTATTACCCAAAGAGACAGGGTAAAGAATCAATGGGTTTAAACAAAACAAAAATCTGTGACATCAACACAAGGATAAGAAATTAAAATGGCTGTGGGCCGAACATATCACAAGAAGAAATTACCATAATTGAACAAAGATGGTACATAACTGAAATCCAAGGGAAATTAGGGAGATTAAATCAGAACCTTTGTTGAAGCAACGTGGAGAAGAAAGGCTAATTAGCACTTTAAATTGCCGAAACTTACACATAGTCAGTGCTTCCAGATCCTGCCCAGAAGGGTGTTTATGGAAGCTGCATGACTCAGCAGCCACGAACTAGGTGAGCCATGGGGAATCAAGCTGCCCAGATGGATATGCCTGGACAAAACTTGGACTCTTCCCTCTTACCCCAGTCAGGAGAAAGATGAGAGACAGCAGGTAAAATTACCTGCGTATGACTTTTGTTAACTATAGTTGGTAAATTAGGGATTAAAAACAGTGTTAGTTATCTTATCTTAGAGTGGAGTGGAGTGGAGTTAGGCATTTTTGTTTGATTGTTGCTCTGTTTTCTGATAGTAAGAACAAACCTGCTAACAGATCCTCTGCTTCCGGCCTTTAATGGGAGAAAAAAAACCCCGCAATGTGGCCGAGTTGTGAAAAAATACAATGGGCATACATACAGTATGTACACATAGAAAAAAAGTATTTTGACCACTAAGAATTAATGGAAGCCTAAATTTGGATAATGTTTCACTGGAGTTTTTTTTGGTTTGCCATCCTCTGGATCAAAATACTGTAAATAAAAATATAAAAGAAGTATCTGCCATCTAAATGTAATATAGGTTTAATGCAGAGCAGTGCAACCCTTTCTATGTGTATATATTAATGTGCCTATTAGTGTAAAAAAAACATTAACATATTTCTCTCTTTGTGGGAATTGGTCTATCAAGCTGCTTCTTCTGTATATGTACATAACCCTTAGGATATAGCACTCGATTGCCCTGATATACTGCTCTCACTTGACCTGGGTCGTGCGATATTGGTGTGGTATATGTGGGCAAAAAATAACCTGCTGAATTACAGTAGGCTGCCAACCTGTTCTGTGCCATTTGCAGAAGCATCTGCAACATAAATGTCTGTTTTTTCATTTCCAGGATTTCCCTTCTGAAATCATGTGTTCACCAGTAGCTGCAGTATGAGTCTGAAGCAATTAGAGAGGTAGCAGATGTATTATATTGAGCTTACTCATAAGGGATCTTCTGTAGATCACTTGAACAGCATGATGTTGCTGACTTTGGGAGGAAAGAGGACAAAGTTGTTCATGTGGCTGTTGGGGAATTGCCACTTCCTCTTCAGGCATGTTTGTTGCTTACTGTGTGTTCTCCATAGGTATAGGCTAAAGACATGAAAAAAAGTAAGTAACAATGCATAGATTTAATTGTCTAATTTTTGAAATAACCTGTTATCTTCTTTTGTGTCAACAAACACAATGACATTCATGTTATGATATACTGTCCTGATTCTTAATTGTAAAATTATATTTGTATGTTACATGGCATATAGATGTAGCTGGACTTACTGTCTTCGGTACCATATCATGGCGCAAGATTCCATTTCTGGGGTTTATTTATGTAATTGCAATTCAATGTGTGTCCGGCAGATGGCTCACTGATTATCTTTGTCCATTCCCACATTGAACGGCACAAAAATTCAACACGTGTTTCTATACAATTGTAACGGGTATTCCCCCCCCCAATCGCAGATCTGATGTGGGTGTAAGGAACATATGGTTTTACCATAGGTGTGGTGCATTACCTGTTGGCTCACAGGAGTGCTGAGCTTCCGCCACGGGAACCTGGGACATAACACAATACTAGGGGTGATCACTTACACGATGCAGCGCCTCCACCTGCGATGGCTCCCGCAAGAGGGGGAGTGGTTCCTCGCAGGACAATCACTAATAATCACATACACAGTGGGGTATAATAACTAATGGCTTTACTAACATGCATAACAACTCATCACATTCATAATGACCTGTGTCCCTCTCACGAGGAGACACTTACTGCGACGTCTCGCAGGACACTCCCCAACACTAGGTGATCCCACCCAGTGTCCAAAGAAACCCCACCCAATGTCCCGCACTGTTGCAGAGGGAACGTGGGTGACTGCGCAGTCACTAATTACGTTAAGGGCCTGGTGGTGCACTTAAGAATGTGTGATACCTGCCGAGCACTCCGGTGCTCGGGTCAGCAACTCTTCACAAAGGGTCAGACGTGTGATGAATCCGTCTGATCCTCCACCCGAACTCCTGGCACGTGCGGACCGCCAGGGGCGATCCTATCCTGAGGAAAGTCTCTGTGGACCCCAACGTGGGTCCGAACTCCGTCACTGGAACCACAGCATCCGCTGAGTCCCTAACTACACTAGGCACTAACGTGACAGGTACCCTAACCTAGGGCCTGTCCCTGTCACACCACATCTGGGGAGGGAGAGCCTATCTGGGACCTAAGGGGTTAATAGCCTACCTACTCCCCTAACGGTTCCCAGTCCTGACTCCCACTAACAACTGCCTAACCTGAGTGACAGGGTCCCTTACTCTAGGGCAGTCCCTGGCAACACTCACTATCATGGGGTAACTTATAGCTATCTTGGGCCAAGGGGGTGCTGGCCTAGTACAGGGTCCCTCTCTCCGGTACCCTACCTCCTTCCCTTGTCTGCCCCTTGCTCTGACTAACTAGCAGGCTCTCTGCCCGCGAAATGTATCCACTTGCTCTCCTGGCAATCCTGCAGCCCTATTGGCTCCTATGAGGCACCTGGGGTGCGTGGCCCTAAGCCTCATGGGAGTTGTAGTCCCGAGGCACCTGTAATAATATTGGGGCCGCGTGCGCGCCTTCCCTCTGCCTGCACTAACTCCTAATTGCCGCCGCAGCCTCTCACTACCTATCCCTACTCTCGCGCGACTCCTTCCTGCCCTCGCGCGATCTTCTGCGCATGCGCGACTATCTCGGGCCGCCGGGGACTCTCTGCGCATGCGCGAACCGGCGCAACATGGCGGCGCCCTACGCAAGAGCCACCGGAGATCTCCTGCACTCCGGCGAGCTCCCTCCTCGGCCCCCACCCTCCGGAATGGCCGTTGGGTCTGCCGCTGGCCTCTGACAGTACCCGACAGCGTCCGTGGCCACGGAGGCTCCCTGGGAGGACGAAGGGGGATAAAGGTGACCTGGCTACACTCTCCCCCTGGTGAAACACCCAACGCCCTCGCTTGGGGAACGACATGGCATGGTACAATTTTACACACTGAAAATTTTCGTGGCATAACCCGTACACATAACATATCGGGTGCAACATCCCTGAAACCTGGCACATCACACCCATTATTACCCGAGGCCAGCTGAGTATCAGCTGCTTGCTGAGACCATTTGTGGGGTGCCCCTAACTGATCAGATGGGGGTACCTCACTTTTGCGTCCGTGAGCCTGCCCCAGAAAAATTTCCTGAAGAGCACACCGGAGGGCAACAGTCACTGGTTCCTCGCTACTTCCTCCCCCTGGTGGAAGGAGTAGCACATTGTCTATCAAATCGGCCTTTACCTGGTCGTCCATGGCCTGGAAGCAACAGGTCGGGCGGTCAGGACCTTTCCCGCGGTCCACTATTGGGCGACTGGGCCACTTCTTTTTGGACACAAAGGAGGCCAGTCTCCCTGAATCTTCCTTTACACAGTCCTTGTCCCTACAGACTTGCGAGGCTTCCACTGGGAAGCGAGAAAAGAACAACGTCTCGTCATTCAAAGTCTCTGCGTCACCTGGCAAGGGGTAAAGGGTAGGTACCTTACCACTGTGGTGACTCACGGTGGCCAACAGGTCCTCGGGGACGCTGTCAGTTCCCACCTCAATGGTCTTGGGGCCTGTCCACAACACTTCTGGGACAGTCCACTTACTGTCCTGAAACTCGGGAGCGTTGGATCCCAGTCCTGGGACCATTTGGGCTGGAGCGCACGGGCTCTCACTCAGATCAGCTGTGCTGACACATGGATGTCCAGCTACGTTCTTCTGCTCCGCATGAACGGTAGTTGGAGCATTTTCCACTGTCATCTCCACCGGACAGCTACCTTCCAGGGAGAGCACCTCGGCCAGGACGCGATGCAGAGGGGAGCCCGTCGCCCTGGTGACCAGACTTAAGGAGCTATCGTGCTCCGCGGTCACCTGGAGGCTCACCCCCAACACCCCTGGGGCAGTCGACTCATCCTAGTCTTCGTTAGCAGGTACTGATCCCATGCCTAGGACCGATGGTACCTCTGTAGGCCGGGCGGCCCGTTGTAGGGCACACGGGCCCATATCAGGATTCACTAAGATAGTTGGCTTGATGACTTCTCTCGCGTGGTCCGCCGTCAGGCGCATCACCACGAGGGGTTGGTCACTGGAATCACTAAAAGAAGATGGGGGAACAGACACCTTACCCTGTGATTCCTCTGTATCATCGCTGGGGTGGTTCACCGGTAGGCGCATCGCCACCGATGGGACTTCAACCTTGTCCGCTGGCAACATCACGATCGGATCCTCCGCCAACATGTTGCTCGGCTCGAGTATAAGCTGATCCGGGTTCTGTGGTTCCTGCTCAGGAACCAGGTCTAGAAGGCTCACTTGGGCGCACTGGCCCTCCGAAATGTCTATGAGAAGGGTAGATGGGTTAGTTATACTGACCGGCTCATCGTCCTCTGCTGGCTCTTCAGGCTGGGGCACAATAGGTTTTAAGAACCAGGCACCGCAATCTTCACATTGAGGCTCCCACGCCAATGCCGCTCTAGAACAGTCACATGTAGGGCTAAAATACTGTATGCTCAGTTCTCCATCCACGGTGCCGGTCTTGAAATCCAGCGGTAGCTGAAATAGGTCGGCTCCTTGGACATAAGCTTTTTGCAGGCATGTGCACATTAATGTAAGGGCTTTCACTCCTGGCGCGTGCCAGGCCACATACACATTGGGGTGTACTCCCTTACATTCTGTTTCATCATCATTGTCAGAAAACCAAGAGTCTATTTCATTTATGTCGGCCACAGTGCCCTCTTCCTCGGACTGTCCTGTAGCTGCCCACGGCGCGGGTTGCAGAGTCGGTATCCTGCAACAGCCACATATGCGTCCCCAGACCAATTTACAAAAGGAGCAGTCACCGTTGTTACAGAAACATTCCCGGCACCCATCCTCGTTTGCGTCTTCCAGCCGCCCTTCTATCAGGCACGTCAAAACCGCAAAGTTCATACTACCCGACGGACTCAATGATTCTATCATACACGGACACAACAAAAAGGATACGCCCCCGGCCTTCGTCTGCCAGAGTCCATATGACGGCGAGCAATTTTCTTTGCCCCCAGTACTTTCTTTGATGGAGACAGCAGTTACAGGTGATGGCTCACTGTGCTTGCTCCCCCTGGTGGAATCTGAAGGAGGGGCAGCACACTCTTTCATGGAGTGACTCTGGTTCGGCACAGAGTTATTCAGTTGGCGGGGGCGGGGCTTAGGGTTTCCCGCCAAGCTCGGACAGTTTGCAACATTTTCCCGCGCGAGCGGGAAATCAGCACGTGACTTCTTCATGGCGAACAAAAATAGCACAATTTAGAAAAAAATAGAACAGGGCACCCCCGGTCTATCTCAGCAGCGCCTCCAAATGTAACGGGTATTCCCCCCCCAATCGCAGATCTGATGTGGGTGTAAGGAACATACTGCACCGACACACTTTATTCGAGCAAATACCCGGTATGTACCTGGCAGATACCTGGAATAAGCCACTACTAACCTCTGACAAGCCCCGTTGCATTTGCCTTCCCAGCCTGGGTTCATGCCTGGCTGATGGGCGGCTGATCTGTTAAATGATAATGATTAGGATTTAATAGGCTGCAATGCTTCGCGTGTCTACCAGATGGCATAAATTCATGAATTGTAATGCAGTTTATATATATATACTGTGCAGTATTGCAGCCAGCGGGAATAAAATGCTTCAATCCCTGCTTGGAAAATAACTCAATGTACTCGGGCAGAAAACAGTCACAAACCTCAATACACCCGGGTATACCCGAATTCGTGGGACTAGCCAAGCTCGAATAAAGTGTGTCGCCAGTGTATGGTGTTACCATAGGTGTGGTGCATTACCTGTTGGCTCACAGGAGGGCTGAGCTTCCGCCACGGGAACCTGGGACATAACACAATACTAGGGGTGATCACTTACACGATGCAGCGCCTCCACCTGCGATGGCTCCCGCCAGAGGGGGAGTGGTTCCTCGCAGGACAATCACTAATAATCACATACACAGTGGGGTATAATAACTAATGGCTTTACTAACATGCATAACAACTCATCACATTCATAATGACCTGTGTCCCTCTCACGAGGAGACACTTACTGCGACGTCTCGCAGGACGCTCCCCAACACTAGGTGATCCCACCCAGTGTCCAAAGAACCCCCACCCAATGTCCCGCATTCTTGCAGAGGGAACGTGGGTGACTGCGCAGTCACTAATTACGTTAAGGGCCCGGTGGTGCACTTAAGAATGTGTGATACCTGCCGAGCACTCCGGTGCTCGGGTCAGCAACTCTTCACAAAGGGTCAGACGTGTGATGAATCCGTCTGATCCTCCACCCGAACTCCTGGCACGTGCGGACCGCCAGGGGCGATCCTATCCTGAGGAAAATCTCTGTGGACCCCAACGTGGGTCCGAACTCCGTCACTGGAACCACAGCATCCGCTGAGTCCCTAACTACACTAGGCACTAACGTGACAGGTACCCTAACCTAGGGCCTGTCCCTGTCGCACCACAACTGGGGAGGGAGAGCCTATCTGGGACCTAAGGGGTTAATAGCCTACCTACTCCCCTAACGGTTCCCAGTCCTGACTCCCACTAACAACTGCCTAACCTGAGTGACAGGGTCCCTTACTCTAGGGCAGTCCCTGGCAACACTCACTATCATGGGGTAACTTATAGCTATCTTGGGCCAAGGGGGTGCTGGCCTAGTACAGGGTCCCTCTCTCCGGTACCCTACCTCCTTCCCTTGTCTGCCCCTTGCTCTGACTAACTAGCAGGCTCTCTGCCCGCGAAATGTATCCACTTGCTCTCCTGGCAGTCCTGCAGCCCTATTGGCTCCTATGAGGCACCTGGGGTGCGTGGCCCTAAGCCTCATGGGAGTTGTAGTCCCGAGGCACCTGTAATAACATTGGGGCCACGTGCGCGCCTTCCCTCTGCCTGCACTAACTTCTAATGGCCACCGCAGCCTCTCACTACCTATCCCTACTCTCGCGCGACTCCTTCCTGCCCTCGCGCGATCTTCTGCGCATGCGCGACTATCTTGGGCCGCCGGGGACTCTCTGCGCATGCGCGAACAAGCGCAACATGGCGGCGCCCTACGCAAGAGCCACCGGAGATCTCCTGCACTCCGGCGAGCTCCCTCCTCGGCCCCCACCCTCCGGAATGGCCGTCGGATCTGCCGCTGGCCTCTGACAGTACCCGACAGCGTCCGTGGCCACGGAGGCTCCCTGGGAGGACGAAGGGGGAAAAAGGTGACCTGGCTACACAATATTCCATGTCGCGTGGAATTTCTAGAAACCTTGAAAGTCACAGAACACCGGCACTAAGGCTGAGGTAGGAGCAATGTCTGCAATACATGCGTCCAACACACAACCTGCAGACCTCACTGTACTCACATTAGTTGTATCAACAGCAGAAGCAACTATCCTGCCGATCCCACAGACCCCGCTGCACCCACAATACCTGTAACAGCATCAGACACCACAGTACCTTCCCGTCCCGTCGACCACCAAGCACCCAGAATATCTGCTGATACTACAGACCACCAAGCACCCAGATTACCTGCTGATCCCAGCACCCAGCACGGGTCACCATCGACCGCATATCTCCAGCTACAGTCTGTTTAGATACCACTCAGTTAACGCTTTGTGGGAGATTGAGGTGTGTACAGTACTGTAGGGGAATTTTGTTTGCTACAGTATGTTGGCAAGTTTTTGTGTTTATTAACATTTGTACTTTCCTGTACATTGCAATTGAGGATCAAGTTCTATCAAGTTCTATTGAGTGTCTGACACTCTTCCTAACCATTCATACTTGCAGTACAGTAGTCAGGTAGTGTAATATACTGGCCTTGTTTAGCAAAAACTTGCTACTGCTGCGACACACTTTATTCGAGCAAATGCCCAGTTTGTACCTGGCAGATACCTGGAATGCGCCGCTCCTCACCTCTGACAAGCCCCGTTGCGTTTGCCTTCCCAGCCATGGTTCATGCCTGGCTGACGGGCGGCTGATCTGTTAAATGATAATGATTAGGATTTAATAGGCTGCAATGCTTCGCGTGTCTACCAGATGGCATAAATTCATGAATTGTAATGCAGTATATATATATACTGTGCAGTATTGCAGCCAGCGGGAATAAAATGCTTCAATCCCTGCCTGGAAAATAACGCAATGCACTCGGGCAGAAAACAGTCACAAACCTCAATACACCCGAGTATACCCGAATTCGTGGGACTAGCCGAGCTCGAATAAAGTGTGTCGCCAGTGTATAATCCTGCCCCACTCACTCTGCTTCAGAGCACCGAGATGTGGCTGCAGCTTAGTGTAAACAAAGACAAACATGGTTTGGAGGGTAAGCAAACAGAAGGTTCATGTTTTAGTGCAGCGGTGAGCAAACTGGGGGGCGCCAGATTATTTAGGGGGGGCGCGGGCTGCGTGCGGGGAAACCTGGGGGTGGGCAGAGCTTTGCACGGGCGGCCAAGAAGCTCCATGCTGAGGCCTCTTCTCTGCTGTGTCTTGCAGAGGGGGCGGGGCTTCTCTCTGCACACAGACAAGCCCTCCTTCTCTTGCTGTCTGTTTCCCGCCCCAGTTTTCAGCAGCATGGGGGATCGGAGCATGCCCCCCCCCCAGATGAAACTGTATGACATGATTATGATTGTGTGTGTGTTGTGTCTGTGTTGGTTGTGATTGAGTGTGTGTTGTGATTGAGTGTGTGTGTTGTGTTGGTTGTGATGTGTTGAGTGTGTGTGGGTGTTGTGTGTGTTGTGTCTGTGTTGGTTGTGATTGAGTATGTGTGTTGTGATTGAGCATGTGTGTTGTGATTGAATGCAGTGGTGCGCAAACAGAGGGGCCATTTTTTCATGTCATTTTGATTACATCAGGAAGCGGGGGCCCGAGAAATTTTATGGATGAAAAGGGGGGCTCGGCTTAAAAAGTTTGCTCACCCCTGTTTTAGTGTATACTGTGTTAATATTTCTACTATTTTTTACTATAGATTGCAAAGGAGAGTCATGTGGAGATTCGCTGATGGCGTCCTGGTCCTCCTAGCCACATAATGCACCTAATCAGGTACGTAGTGCAGTATACTGTACGTTGTGTGTCTTGAAATGCATACAATGCTGTATAATAAGTGTAGCGCACTTTCCCCCACCCTGTGGAAGATATGGCGACTACGGTGTGTGGTGCGTTACCTGTGACTCACAGAAGACATGAACCTCCTCCGATGGGAGCGTGGGGTGTACCTGATTCTTATGGTGACAGAGCCTCCACCTGCAAGGAACCCCGACTTGGAGGGATGGACCGTTACAGGAACAATACTAATGATACACGCACACAAATATATGCTAACAACCTTTACTGAACACAGTAACATGGATACGCTGTACCACACAGTATAATAACAACAACAGTGAGTGTCATATGTAGGAGCAAATGCACACCGCTGGTAGGTGCTGGAGGGGGGTACTTATCTGCCGGTGCACTGTATTCAGGGAGGTCCAGACATCCCAGAGGTACTCGAGCAAAGGAATGGAAGCAGGCACACAGTCTTTCTAAAGGTGCAGTTTATTGTGCCACCAAAGGTCCAACGTTTCGGCAAATAGATAGAACTGCACCTTTAGAAAGACCGTGTGCCTGCTTCCATTCCTTTGCTCGAACAACAGTGAGTGTCCCCAGAGTACATTGGGTGCCAGGCACCAATCCCCTGATGTCCCTTTCCCAATGTCAAGGCCCACCCAAAGTGTTGGAGATAGTGCTATCCCATGGAGTGTTAGTGCACTTGGTTAGGTACCTGCCCGGGGCTCCAGCACCCGGGTAATGCAGAATAACAATGAGGATCCGTCTGATCCAACGTTGTCATCTGCGATGTCGTCCGCCTCCACGTGGGGTGAATTCCGGCGAGGATAATAACACCTTACCGTCTTTATGGTCCCAGACTACAGGCCGCAGTCACCGCGTGGCGTCTCACCGGTGCTGTACCTGACTATATGCAGCTACTGGGGAAAGGTCCCTGACTATGGGCTTTCCCTATAGCAGCCACAAGCTACAGTGAGTCGGGGGCCTAGCTGGGGCCTTAGGGGGGCGGAAGATCTGGCCTAGTCCAGGGGAGCACTGCTCCCTAGATACTACCTACTCTTCAGAGGTCCCTCTTCCGACTGGCATGGCTTCCCAAGTGCACCAAATGTATCTATCTCCTTGCAGGAGACCCTGGGCGCCCTATTGGCTGCTGTGTTGCAGCAGTCCATGAGGCTGCTGGGAATTGTAGTCCCCGCGGAGCACTTTTTCTATGGACCGCCATTTTCGTTTCACTACGCATGCGCGATACTTCTAATGGCCGCCGGGTGCTCTGCTGCGCATGCATGAGCTTCACAAACATGGCGATGTCCTGTCATTTGTTCACCGCGGGTCTCCGACAATGTGCTCACCTGCTTATCAGCCTCCCCTCACACACAACTATCCCCACAGCCAACGGAGGGAAAAAAGAGGGGGGGGAAGCACGGAGGAACCGGGGAACCAGAGGGGATCTAGTTACATCAGTAATACAAGTATTTCCAACGTCTTGAGGAATGAGGACTGACCAGCACAATTTGAAGTGGATAATTGTAATGTATTTAAATCTATAATCATTTTATTTTGGAGAGGTTATATAATGTTGAATATCACATGTAATATTGTACCTGCTATATAGCGTGGGATATGATTTGGTCATATCCGAATACATACTGTATTGTAAATAAGCTAATTATTATATTGGTTAAGGGAATTTTGTTTTTATTTTTATATCAAAAAAATATTAAACTGCTCAGCACAATTTGAAGTGGATAGCTGCTACCTGCTACCACTGTATTGAAAATAGTGTGGGATATGATTTTGTCATATGTCCCAATACATATAGTTCTGTAAATATTTTATATTGTATTTTGAATTCAGTGCACTTATTTTCATGCTCCTTACTATGGGACAGACTTTTTTTTATTTATTTTTATAAATATTTGTTGTATTAAAACCAGCACAATTTTAAGTGGACAACTGCTTCTACAGTATATACTGTAAATTGTGCATAAAAATGTTTTTGGAAAATATGATTGTTTCAAGTTATTATCACAGGCTTAAGTTTGCTGTCGCATTTGTAGAATCAAGCAAGCAAAGATGTATTGAAAATTAACAATTTATTAAACATTTTCATAAAAACATACAGTATACAGTAACATAATGTAGAATAGGATCTCCTAAGGCTCTTCTCTCCCATTCTGTAAAAAAATCACATCAAAAACATGCAAGCGAAAAGATTAGGCAAAATCACTCCTCCTTTCAATAAGTCCTCCATTCTGGCTCTCATCCACACACCATCCATCCCTCCACCCCTCCGTGTGCCACCCATTTTTCCGCTCCTCCACTCAATCGCCATTATCCAACTTTGCTGGCACTATTGCAGTTTAATGAATATCCCCTATGTTTCATATGCTTATTGTTAGTTGTAATGTTTTATATATGTAGTATATTATATATCTAAAACAAAAAACAGAAGTGCATGCTCCATAGCACAGATATTTAATAAAAAGTGAAAAATTCAGAGTCAGGAGGAAAACACTCAATAATATAAATGGAACAATTAAAATATCACCAATGATGAGTCCTGTGAGCAAAGTCCTGCTGAATGATGATTGGATTAAACGTCCCACTGGTTCAGATGGCGCAAAGATTAAATATGTCAGCTTGATTCCAAATACAAGCAGGACATTGAGAATCAGTGCAGAATGATGAACTCCATGGAGATGTTACAGGTAGGAGTATGCCCCCAAATGATTGCTGTAATAGTGATCCAGTGTTTAGATAGGTCCTGAGGCTGAAATACCCTCTCTCCAGTACAGATGATAAAAATGCCTGTAAGGGGAAATCCCTGTTTCACAGTGTAAGATGGAGACCGATTAGGGGGAAATGAAATCTTGGCTTTATTGAGTCTGTCCTTTTATCCAGGCAAAACATACAAAACAACAAAATAACAAACCCCTATCCCCTTGTAAGGGCTAACTTACTTCCCCAGACCCTATCTGCAGGACTGGAGGGATATTCTTATTACCAGCCTATCACCCCAAAGTCGCCGGAGGTACCTTAAGCAGGTGACCCTCCCTGTCAGTCTCTGGCAGGTTCCTGGGTCCTCTGTGTCAAGGAAATATAGGTCTCTGGGTTTATTGATCTCCGCACAGCCTTTGTGTTCAAGACAGGGTCTGTGTGCAGGCTTCTCTGCTCTCCTTCTGTCAGCCCATATGTGAGCTAAGGAATTTCTCTCCTGTGTCTCACGAGGCTTTTTACAGAGCTCTCATTAGTACAGATGGAGACTAGTTAATTGAGTGGCTGCAATTAACTATCTCACTGCTTGATTCTCAGAGCTCTGAGGCTGCTTTATTTAAACTGGGATAAGTCCCTGTTACTCACAGCAACTGTGATCAGCTGGGGACTTTGAAAATGTAAAGGAGCCCTCTGCAGAGCGTCTCGGAGGAAAGGCAAACTGTAACCAGTAGTGTATGCTGTATTTAAAACCAGCGTGAGCAGTCAGTTATCTGCAGCTCTGAGGCACCAAACCTCCACTTCAAGCAGCCAGCAGCTGCAGCTCCCCAGTGGCTGAAACGCAATCAGCTGCAATAACTGACAAATAGGTAACAATATTTAGGATGAGTGCAATGCTACAAATATTCATCCACCTGGCAAGATATGGTTCCTATGGTTCCTATGGTTCACACATCGCTTCTCCATTTTGGCTTTATTTTTGTTAAATAAATCATGACACGGTGTTATAAGTCATGTGTTATTGTTCATCTGAGGTTGTATTTACCTAATTTTTAGACCTGCTACGGAACAGATGATTGTTATTGTCCTGATATGTAAAACCATAGAATTCAAAGAGGGTGTACTTTCTTTTTCACACCACTGCGTGTGTGTGTGTGTGTGTGTATATATATATATATTATATATATATATATATATATATATATATATATATATATAGATATATATATAGATATATCTATATATTTATATATATATATATATATATATAGATCTATCTATCTATCTATCTATCTATCTATCTATATATATATATATATATATATATATATATATATAGATAGATAGATAGATAGATAGATAGATAGATAGATAGATAGATAGATAGATAGATAGATATAGATAGATAGATATATGAGAGACAAACAGAAAAGAACAATAAAGCAGCGCCTAAGTGATGATAATCTTATAAATTATAACTGAAGATAAACCAACATATGATTAATGTCCTAGTGCCAATTATATTAATAAATAGAAAAAATAGTGCTAAATAAAATCCAATAATAACATAAAACTGTGAATGAAAAAGGGAAAGAAATATACACCAGTCCTTTCAAAATGTCCAATAGATGTTGCAAAAGTGATGTTGATATGGGGGTCTCCGGCTGCTCTCAAAAGGGATGAACCACATTCGTTGGAATCTACAGAAAAAGAGAGGAGAGAGTGCACGCCCCATAGTATAAAACCGTATATTTAATGATGGGAAGGGTGAGGGGGAAGAAAATGACTCACAAGGGTACAAGAATTAAAAGCGTTTTGTGAAATATCACCACCATCCGGTATCTGCAAGGGGATCAGAAGTCCATCAGTCTCATAGAGATGAAGGGGCAGTGATCCATCAGGATTTCCAGGGTGCCTCCGATATTCACAGCAAACGTCTCAGGATTCCAAAGAATGTCTCCTATACTGGATGGCCGCTTTACTGTTGCGCGCTCGAACCGGCCTGCTTCTGCGCATGGTGACGTAATGTCCGTGCGTAATGCGTGATGACGCTCCCTGACGCGTTTCGACTTTTTCAAAGGGTGATGAAGAAGGGATGCTGGGATATATATACCCTTATGGTGTCCTTGAAACCCCTAAATCCAGCTGATTGTAATTGAACTAAGGGTACACACTCAAAAAACTAATACATACCGCACTAATGAAACAGAACATTGAAGAGAGAACCAAAAAAAGCCAAAGGGCTAGTGACAAACGATTTGTAGTGATCAGATGACTGTGTTAAAAACCATAAATGAACTCATATATACACACACATGAATAAGAACATATTACAATTGGGTAAATTATATCTAATAAGGTAAATGATGTCTAATACACCTAACGAATTGTCAATCTAAAATTCCAACAGGAACAAACATCAACTCCAATATCAATATAGATATAGAATATCTGTAATTGTAAATAATCCAGGACAATATAAAAAAATAATAAAAATGTAATAAAAAATTAAATAAAAAATATATATACAATAATGCATATGTAATATACAAAATATATATATATATATATATTTTTCATATTGAAGAATAGAGGCATGGACTAAGTGAGGGGGACATAGCCAACCTGACCTAATATCCTAAGCAGAATACTATGAAATGATTGTGTGGTGATGTGTTAGACTACTACATATAAATGATTATATATGAGGTTGTAAATGAGGCCAGGGGCCCAGATAAATGGTGTGATAATACATAATGATATAGAAAATAAACATACATATTATACTATTAATGGAAATACAGGTGATTACAGAATGCCTGCCTACAAGATCAGAAAAAGATCTGGGAAGGATTCAGAAAGATGGATAGCAGAGGAGACTCAAGAAACTGGGAAAGTGTGTCCAGAAGGAAGGCACAGACCAGCGTACTAACATCCAGACACTCATTCAATCCACCAGGGGTCAAGGTACCCAAATGGTGGATCCACAACGTTTCCCATCTGCAGAGGAGTTTAAAGCGATCGCCTCCTAGAGCATACGGAGAAATGCTCTCAAGTCCCATAATAGTCATTGACTTGGGATCTTGGTTATGTAAGGATTTGAAATGTCGAGAGACACTATGAGTATTTAAACCCTTGATGACATTTCTCCTGTGCTCCAGGAAGCGTGTGCTGAGAGACCTGGTCGTGCGGCCAACATATTGTTGACCGCATCCACACTGAATGAGATAAACTATATAAGTGCTCTGACAGTTGATGGAGCTATAAATGCAAAGTGTGGTACCTCTGCTTAGGGAACAAAATTGGGATTTGATTAGCAGATGTCTACAAGTGATACAATGGCTGTGTCCACATTTGTGATTACCCAAGAGACCCCCAGGAACGGGAAGATCAAATGATTTAGCTGACTTGAGTTTGGTAGGATCTAAAATACTTTTAATGTTTCTAGCCTTCCTATAGACTATAGAGGCTTTTTCTGGCAGGATGGACCCCAAATAGGGGTCGCACTTGAGAACGCTCCAATGATTATTCAGGATATTATGAATCGATCTAAAAGACTGGTTATATGTGGTTATAAACCTCACAATTGAGGAACCAGTATTAATAGATTCTCTTGGAGCATCATAACTCAGGTGCGTACCTTTGTCGGATTTAGAATTGGATTTTTTTAATAAGACAGACCTGTCCAGAGACCTAACTTTGCTGAAGGAGTCGGAGACCAGATCAGGATCATAACCTTTGGACAGAAATTTTTGCCCAAGTAGATCAGACTGGCGTAGAAAATCAATGTCTCTAGTACAGTTTCTTTTTAATCTATGAAACTGGCCTAGAGGAATATTATTTAGCCATTGTTTATGGTGATTACTGGACGCATGGACTTAGCTGTTAACAGAGACAGACTTGAAATGTGTAGTTGTAATAATATTTGAGTCTGAATCTGAAGTGAGGACCAAATCAAGAAATACTGTAGATACAGCGTTAATATCAAATGTAAATTTGAGTCCTAACCGATTATTGTTGAAGGAACTTAAAATACTAGAAAAACTGACTCTTCACCATCCCAAATAATAATGATGTCATCTATGAAACGGCCATAATACACGAGGTCAGCCCCAAGCTCCCCATTCAGCCACACAGATGTCTCCTCCCAAAAACCCATAAAGAGATTTGCATAGCTGGGGCGAACCTCGTGCCCATGGCCGTTCCACAGATCTGTAAGTGATACGTGTCTTCAAATAAAAAATAATTGTGTGTTAGAATGAAGTGAATACTCTGCAGAATAAAGTGCTTGTGTTTTTCTGGGAAAGATAAGTCCTTGTCAAGCCAATATCTAATGGCTTCAATCCCCCTGGCATGGTCAATGCAGGTGTAAAGGGAGGCCACATCACACATGGCCCATAAATAAGTGGATTTCCACTTAATATCTGAGATGGAGTCAATGACGTGGAGTGTATCCCTAATATGCGACCTGAGCTTGGCTACAAAGGGATGAAGATAATAATCAACATATTGGGATAGGCCCAACGTCATCGACTCCACCCCAGAAACAATTGGCCTGCCAGAGGGATTGAGCAAGGACTTATGAACCTTCGGTAAGTGATAAAAAACAGGAGTGCGTGGATGTGAGGTAAACAAAAATTTAAATTCCAATTTAGAAATAATACCATCCACCAGTGCATTTGTGAGAAGTTCCTTCAACAATAATTGGTAGCTGCCTACAGGATCATAATCCAACAAGGTATAGGAGGCCGAGTCACCCAGGAGTCTATGTGCCTCCATGAGATATGCAGTAGACTCCTGGGTGACTCGGCCTCCTATACCTTGTTGGATTCTGATCCTGTAGGCAGCTACCAATTATTGTTGAAGGAACTTCTCACAAATGCACTGGTGGATGGTATTATTTCTAAATTGGAATTTAAATTTTTGTTTACCTCACATCCACGCACTCCTGTTTTTTATCACTTACCGAAGGTTCATAAGTCCTTGCTCAATCCCCCTGGCAGGCCAATTGTTTCTGGGATGGCGTCGATGACATCGGGCCTATCCCAATATGTTGATTATTATCTTCATCCCTTTGTAGCCAAGCTCAGGTCGCATATTAGGGATACGCTCCACGTCATTGACTCCATCTCAGATATTAAGTGGAAATCCACTTATTTATGGGCCAAGTGTGATGTGGCCTCACTTTACACCTGCATTGACCATGCCAGGGGGATTGAAGCCATTAGATATTGGCTTGACAAGGACTTATCTTTCCCAGAAAAACACAAGCACTTTATTCTGCAGAGTATTCACTTCATTCTAACACACAATTATTTTTTATTTGAAGACACATATCACTTACAGATCTGTGGAATGGCCATGGGCACGAGGTTCACCCCCAGCTATGCAAATCTCTTTATGGGTTTTTGGGAGGAGACATCTGTGTGTCTGAATGGGGAGCTTGGGGCTGGCCTCGTGTATTATGGCCGTTTCATAGATAACATCATTATTATTTGGGATGGTGAAGAGTCAGTTTTTTCTAGTATTTTAAGTTCCTTCAACAATAATCGGTTAGGACTCAAATTTACATTTGATATTAACGCTGTATCTACAGTATTTCTTGATTTGGTCCTCACTTCAGATTCAGACTCAAATATTATTACAACTACACATTTCAAGTCTGTCTCCGTTAGCAGCTATGTCCATGCGTCCAGTAATCACCATAAACAATGGCTAAATAATATTCCTTTAGGCCAGTTTCATAGATTAAAAAGAAACTGTACTAGAGACATTGATCTGTCTTATTAAACAAATCCAATTCTAAATCCGACAAAGGTACGCACCTGAGTTATGATGCTCCAAGAGAATCTATTAATACTGGTTCCTCAATTGTGAGGTTTATAACCACATATAACCAGTCTTTTAGATCGATTCATAATATCCTGAATAATCATTGGAGCGTTCTCAAGTGCGACCCCTATTTGGTGTCCATCCTGCCAGAAAAAGCCTCTATAGTCTATAGGAAGGCTAGAAACATTAAAAGTATTTTAGATCCTACCAAACTCAAGTCAGCTAAATCATTTGATCTTCCCGTTCCTGGGGGTCTCTTGGGTAATCACAAATGTGGACGCAGCCATTGTATCACTTGTAGACATCTGCTAATCAAATCCCAATTTCGTTCCCTAAGCAGAGGTACCACACATTGCATTTATAGCTCCATCAACTGTCAGAGCACTTAAAGAGTTTATCTCATTCAGTGTGGATGCGGTCAACAATATGTTGGCCGCACGACCAGGTCTCTCAGCACACGCTTCCTGGAGCACAGGAGAAATGTCATCAAGGGTTTAAATACTCATAGTGTCTCTCGACATTTCAAATCCTTACATAACCAAGATCCCAAATCAATGACTATTATGGGACTTGAGAGCATTTCTCCGTATGCTCTAGGAGGCGATCACTTTAAACTCCTCTGCAGACGGGAAACATTCTGGATCCACCATTTGGGTACCTTGACCCCGGGTGGATTGAACGAGTGTCTGGATGTTAGTACGCTGTTCTGTGCCTTACCTCTGGACACACTTTCCAAGTTTCTTGAGTCTCCTCTGCTATCCATCTTTCTGAATCCTTCCCAGATCTTTTTCTGTCACTTGTATTTCCATTAATAGTATAATATGTATTTTTATTTTCTATATTATTATGTATTATCACACCCTTTATCTGGGCCCCTGACCTCATTTACAACCTCATATATAATCATTTATATGTAGTAGTCTAACACATCACCACGCAATCATTTCATAGTATTCTGCTTAGGATATTATGTCAGGTTGGCTATGTCCCCCTCACTTAGTCCATGCCTCATTCTTCAATATGAAATATATATATATATATACAGTGGTTGACAAATCACCAAAAAATCTACTCGCCACACAAAAAAATCTACTCGCCACCTAGTAGCAAACGTGTGCTGCTTGGGCCAATATTTACTCGCCCAGGGGTTAAATCCACTCGCCCGGGGCGAGCAAATGTATAGGTTTGTCGAACACTGTATATATATATATATATATATATATATATACAGTGTTCGACAAACCTATACATTTGCACGCCCCGGGCGAGTGGATTTAACCTCGTGGCGAACTCCTATTGACCCAAGCAGCACACGTGTGGTACTAGGTGGCGAGTAGATTTTTTTGTTTGGCGAGTAGATTTTTTGGTGATTTGTCGACCACTGTATATATATATATATATATATATATATATATATATATATTGTATATTACATATGCATTAATGTATATATATTTTTTATTTCATTTTTTATTACATTTTTTTTTTTTTTTTTTATAATGTCCTGGGTTATTTAAAATTACAGATATTCTATATCTATATTGATATTGGAGTTGATGTTTGTTCCTATTGGAATTTTAGATTGACAATTCGTTAGGTGTATTAAACATCATTTACCTTATTAGATATAATTTACCCAATTTTAATATGTTCTTATTCATGTGTGTGTATATATGAGTTCATTTATGGTTTTTAACACAGTCATCTGATCACTACAAATCGTTTGTCACTAGCCCTTTGGCTTTTTTTGGTTCTCTCTTCAATGTTGTGTTTCATTAGTGCGGTATGTATTAGTTTTTTGAGTGTGTACCCTTAGTTCAATTACAATCAGCTGGATTTAGGGGTTGCTAGGACACCATAAGGGTATATATATCCCAGCATCCCTTCTTCATCACCCTTTGAAAAAGTCGCCCATGTGCAACGAAACGCGTCAGGGAGCGTCATCACGCATTACGCACGGACATTACGTCACCATGCGCAGAAGCAGGCCGGTTCGAGCGCGCAACAGTAAAGCGGCCATCCAGTATAGGAGACATTCTTTGGAATCCTGAGACGTTTGCTGTGAATATCGGAGGCACCCTGGAAATCCTGATGGATCACTGCCCCTTCATCTCTATGAGACTGATGGACTTCTGATCCCCTTGCAGATACCGGATGGTGGTGATATTTCACAAAACGCTTTTAATTCTTGTACCCTTGTGAGTCATTTTCTTCCCCCTCCCCCCTTTCCCATCATTAAATATACGGTTTTATACTATGGGGCGTGCACTCTCTCCTTTCTTTTTTCTATAGATAGATATATATACACACAGAGAAAGAGCGCAAATATCCAGTAGTATATATGACACATTTATTAAAAATAGACAATAGTGCCCCTAAGTTGCTGAATGAGACAAATATATAAACATATAAACAAATATATATATATATATATATATATATATATATATATATATATATATATATATATATATATATATATATATATATATATATATACATGTAGAGGTATCAGTACCGTGTTAGCCGAGCTTCAATAATCAAAAAATAAATAGATGATACCGTTCTGTGGCTAACGAAATGCTTTTATTTGTGCGAGCTTTCGAGATACACTGATCTCTTCTTCCGGCGATGTTACAATGAATGAAGCAAGGATAACTTGAAAACAGTGTCTCTTGGAATGTTATCTGTGCTTCTCCTTCCCCCGGTGTGGATGTGTTTTATGGCTAGAGGTGTCAAAGGGTAACTGAAAGCAAGTGAAGAAAGAGTGTGTATGTGTATCAGTGTGAATAAAAATGAATGGAGAGCCCACAGTATAAACAGTGCTCTACACAAGGTGTGTGTGGAGTGAGAGGGATATAAATGGTGTGGGTGGGTGTGGAAATGTGAGAGTTTGTAGCACAACTAAAAGTGTGTGTGGATACTATGTGGTCCCTATTGGTGTATATGGATGGAAAAATAAGGAGTATTAGTATGTGTGAGAGACAGCTGTGTGTGCATACATATAGCACAGTATGTACAGACATGGCCTTTAGCGCTCATGGGAAGAGAGTTCGCTAGTGTCAGTAATGACTCATAAAATTTCGATCTCTGTTTAGGCCACTGCTAAGTGTCCCGAACAGTTGCATAAATTTGTATTCATGCAACCGTCTCTCTTTCGGGGTTTTAAGATTACCTTTGAGTATGGCAACCCTCAGATCGTTCATCTTATGGCCAGAGTCAGAGAAATGTTCGCCAACAGGACTGTCTCTTGTTCCGCGTGTGATGCTGTGGCGATGCAGGTTCATTCTCTTGTTTAGCCCCTGTCCTGTCTCACCTATGTAGTAGCAGCCCCCTGGGCATTTCATGCACATGATGAGGTACACGACATTGCTGGAGGAACAGGTGAACCCTCCTCTGATTTTGTATTCCCGATTCTTGTGTGGTATTTGTATTGTGTCCGCTGTGTAGAGCATTGCACAGGTTTTGCATCTTGGGTCCTGGCATGGTTTTGTCCCGCATTCAGTTGTACTGCTGAATACTTTACTCCTCACCATAATATTCTTGAGATTATGGGGTTGTCTGTATGATAATAAGGGTGCTTCAGGGACCTAACATGCAACCATCTACAGTCAAGCCATACGATACAACCGGATATGCTCCGACACAGCAGACAGAGACCAGCGGATTAAAGCCTTGAGATCAGACTTTATAAACCGTGGATATAACCACAGAATTGTAGACCAGCAAATTCACAAAGCCACCAGAATACCAAGAAGTGATCTCCTTGAATACAAACAGAAGGAGACAAGCGACAGGGTTCCTTTGGTGGTCACATATAACCCACACCTAGGAGACCTACGCAAGATCGCCAGGAAACTACAACCCATCCTCCAGGAAGATACAAGACTGCAACAGGTCTTCCCTGAAGCACCCTTATTATCATACAGACAACCCCATAATCTCAAGAATATTATGGTGAGGAGTAAAGTATTCAGCAGTACAACTGAATGCGGGACAAAACCATGCCAGGACCCAAGATGCAAAACCTGCGCAATGCTCTACACAGCGGACACAATACAAATACCACACAAGAATCGGGAATACAAAATCAGAGGAGGGTTCACCTGTTCCTCCAGCAATGTCGTGTACCTCATCATGTGCATGAAATGCCCAGGGGGCTGCTACTACATAGGTGAGACAGGACAGGGGCTAAACAAGAGAATGAACCTGCATCGCCACAGCATCACACGCGGAACAAGAGACAGTCCTGTTGGCGAACATTTCTCTGACTCTGGCCATAAGATGAACGATCTGAGGGTTGCCATACTCAAAGGTAATCTTAAAACCCCGAAAGAGAGACGGTTGCATGAATACAAATTTATGCAACTGTTCGGGACACTTAGCAGTGGCCTAAACAGAGATCGAAATTTTATGAGTCATTACTGACACTAGCGAACTCTCTTCCCATGAGCGCTAAAGGCCATGTCTGTACATACTGTGCTATATGTATGCACACACAGCTGTCTCTCACACATACTAATACTCCTTATTTTTCCATCCATATACACCAATAGGGACCACATAGTATCCACACACACTTTTAGTTGTGCTACAAACTCTCACATTTCCACACCCACCCACACCATTTATATCCCTCTCACTCCACACACACCTTGTGTAGAGCACTGTTTATACTGTGGGCTCTCCATTCATTTTTATTCACACTGATACACATACACACTCTTTCTTCACTTGCTTTCAGTTACCCTTTGACACCTCCAGCCATAAAACACATCCACACCGGGGGAAGGAACAGCACAGATAACATTCCAAGAGACACTGTTTTCAAGTTATCCTTGCTTCATTCATTGTAACATCGCCGGAAGAAGAGATCAGTGTATCTCGAAAGCTCGCACAAATAAAAGCATTTCGTTAGCCACAGAACGGTATCATCTATTTATTTTTTGTATATATATATATATATATATATATATATATATATATATATATATATATATATATATTTGTTTATATGTTTATATATTTGTCCCTTTATCATTGTGTGGTTGTATTGAAACACATTTTCCTATATAGTTGCAGCTTAGTGATAGGCATTCTTTTGTTTTTAATTGCTGTTCTATACATATATATATATATGTATAGAACAGCAATTAAAAACAAAAGAATGCCTATCACTAAGCTGCAACTATATAGGAAAATGTGTTTCAATACAACCACACAATGATAAAGGGATATATTGTATCAAGGGAGATTGTTCACATATTATGTGTATCAATGGTAGTCCAAAGACGAGATTCAAAACGGAGATTGAGAGGTTAAATCCAATGCTGTGTATTGGGGCTTAGGTTTGTTCTCACCCACTCGTAGACATAAATAGTAACCACAGAATCCGTCAGCTGTGCCTACTTCTTCCTGGAGACCACAAGTATGTCGATCCGGATAATAGATGGTATTTGATGTGATCACTTCAGCTCAGACGAAATCCCCGATGGAGAAGGTGGAAGTTGGGGTATAGCCCCATGGCTGATCCCCGGTCTGTCAGCGTGCTGTAGCAATGCGAGGACCCTGCACTCCCTCTTGAAGAGACAGCTGGTTACCTTTGACTCCGTTCACACAGCAAAAGTTCACCTCACTTGAGCTCCACTCCGCTTGCAGATGAAGGAGCCACCACACTCCGATTTTCACAGAGAATTCTCCCATCCCTCAGTGCTCGTTGCATCAAAGTCCTTAGTGCAGCGGATAGGTTTTAAAATTATAGTATTAACCCTACGCGTTTCGTCAGAAGGGGTACTGACTTCATCAAGTCTTTCACGCAACGAGCACTGACTAATTTTGTGGTTACTCTTTATGTCTACGAGTGGTGAATTCAAACCTAAATCCCAAAATCCCAATATACAGCATTGGATTTAACCTCACAATCTCCGTTTTGTATCTTGTCTTTGGACTACCATTGATACACATAATATGTGAACAATCTCTGTTGATACAATATACTGTATCCATTTATCATTGTGTGGTTGCACTGAAACACATTTTCCTATATAATTGCAGCTTAGTATTAGGCATTCTTTTGGTTTTTTTATTGCTGTTCTATACATATATATTTGTTTATATGTTTTATATATTTGTCTCATTGTTTATCAACTTAGGGGCACTATTTGTCTATTTTTAATAAATGTGTCATATAGACTATTGGATATTTGCACTCTTTCTCTTTGTTGTATATTGCTTTTTGGGGTTAGGTTACCCTTACTCGAGCTGCATCATTATCCATAGTCAAATGAATTAATAGTATTTTTCAATTCGTTGACCAATTGCATTCATTAACATTTTTAGTATAGTATATTTATTTATCTGTTATCACTTTTCCAATTCGAGCGCTGGTTCTGTTCTTCTTTTTTGTTTTATATATATATATATATAATCAAAAAATAAATAGATGATACCGTTCTGTGGCTAACGTTCATGTAGAGGTATCAGTACCATGTTAGCCGAGCTTCAATAATCAAAAAAGGTATCATCTAGTTATTTTTTGATTATTGAAGCTCGGCTAACACGGTACTGATACCTCTCTCTCTCTCTCTCTCTCTCTCTCTCTCTCTCTCTCTCTCTCTCTCTCTCTCTCTCTCTCTCTCTCTCTATATATATATATATATATGTATATATATATATATATATCCTTCATGTCATAGCTCTGCTGGTTAGAAACTTGCAAGGAGAATTGCTATACCAAAATATGGTTTTGGTAAAGGGTACGTTTTTCATTTGCCAGAGGTTTTGGCCAATGGAGCTCTGCTGAGAGGCAGTAGCTAAGGTTGATCATCAACATGGCTTTATTGTGAATTTAGCAGAAGGTAAGTTTGTAGGCGGGCACTGCAAAATCAGGATCTCAGCCACAAAATGTAGATAAAATCAGCTTTATTTGGACATGTTGCTGGACATCATAGAGACTCCTGTTTCTCTGACGCGTTTCGTTCCTAGTAGGAACTTTATCAAAGAGTGTTTATTGTGAATTTATTCTATGGAAATATTTCTATTTGCTGAGGTTTTTTTTGGTGTTTTTGGCTAGCAAGGTACTTGGTGGTTTTAAATTACTGTCCATCAGTTTGATTGTTTATTTAGTATTTTTGAACAGTATTGTATGTCTTTATTTGTATAGCGCCATTAATGTACATAGCGCTTCACAGTAGTAATACACGTGGTAATCATATAAATAACAAATAATATAATAGGTCATGGGCATAAGTGCTTCAGACAAACGTAACATTTAGGAAGAGGAGTCCCTGCTCCGAGGAGCATACAATCTAATTGGTATGTAGGAGGAATGTACAGAAACAGTAGAAGGGCATTTTGGTAAGTGCTTCTGCAGGGGTCCAAGCTTTATGTATCATGTGGCTAGTAATATCTACGGTGCTACTCATATGCTTATTTAAGCAAGTATGTCTTAAGGTGGGTCTTAAAGGTGGATAGAGTGGGTGCTAGTCGGGTATCGAGGGGAAGGGCATTCCAGAGGTGTGGGGCAGTCAGTGAGAAAGGTTTAAGGCGGGAGAGGGCTTTAGATACAAAAGGGGTAGAGAGAAGACATCCTTGAGCAGAATGCAAGTATCGGGATGGTGCATAGCGAGAAATTAGGGATGAGATGTAAGTAGGGGCTGAAGAGTGTAAAGCTTTAAAAGTGAGGAGGAGAATTGCATGTGTGATACGGGATTTGATAGGAAGCCAGGAGAGTGATTTCAGCAGGGGAGACACTGAAACAGATTTAGGAAAGAGTAGAGTGATTCTGGCAGCAGCGTTCAGGATAGATTGTAGGGGAGAAAGGTGAGAGGCAGGAAGGCCGGACAGCAGGAAGTTACAGTTGTCGAGACGGGAGAGAATGAGGGCCTGAGTCAGAGTTTTAACAGTTGAGCAACAGAGGAAAGGGTGAATCTTTGTAATATTGCAGAGGAAAATGCGACAGGTTTTAGAGACCTTTTGAATGTGAGAGAAGAATGTGAGAGAGGAGTCAAGTGTGACCCCTAGGCAGCGTGCTTGGGCTACTGGGTGAATGATGGTACTTCCAACAGTAATGTGGAAGGAGGTAGTAAGGCCAGGTTTGGGAGGAAGTATGAGGAGCTCTGTTTTTGTCATGTTAAGTTTAAGTCGGCGGAGGGCCATCCAGGATGATATCGCAGAGAGACATTCAGAAACTTTGGTCTGTACAGCAGGTGTAAGGTCAGGGGTTGAAAAGTAAATTTGTGTGTCGTCAGCATAGAGGTGATATTTAAACCTAAAGGATGTGATTAGATCACCTAGAGAAAGTGTGTACAGAGAAAAGAGAAGAGGTCCCAGGACAGAACCCTGCGGCACCCCCAAAGAGAGATCAATAGAGGAGGAGAAGGTGCTAGCAGAAGACACTGAAAGTACGATGGGAGAGGTAAGAATAGATCCAGGATAGAGTTTTGTTATGAATACCAAGAGTATGGAGAATGTGGAGGAGGAGAAGACGGTGGTCCATGGTGTCAAATGCTGCAGAAAGGTCAAGTACTATGAGCAGAGTGTAATGACCTCGGTCTTTGGCAGCATGGAGGTCATTAGTTATTTTAGTGAGGGCTGTTTCAGTCGAGTGAGCAGTTCGGAGCCAGATTGTAGAGGGTCTAGGAGAGAATGGGTGTTGAGAAAGTGGAGCAAGCGAGAGAAAACAAGACGTTCAAGGAATTTGGAGGCAAAAGGCAGGATTGAAACAGGTCGATAGTTAGAAAGTCAGGTAGGGTCAAGCTTGTTGTTTTTGAGTAATGGTATAACTATTGCATGTTTGAAGGAGGAGGGAAAGGTACCAGAATAGAGGGAGGTGTTAAATATGTGTGAGCATAGGGGTTATAGTAGGAACAAGATGTTTTAGGAGATGGGAGGGAATGTGGTCAAGAGGGCAAGTCGTAGAGGGAGAAGAGGAGATAAATGGTGATACATCCTCCTCTGTGACAGCGGAAAGAGTCAAGAGTTAGGAAGCAGTGTAGGATGGGAGGAGGCAACGGAGGGGATGTTCTGATGAATGGATTCCACCTTTTCCTTGAAATAGTCAGCAAAATCCTGAGGGGAAATGGAGGAAGAAGAGGCAGCTGGGGGTGGTTTGAGTAGAGAGTCAAAGACTGAGAAGAGTCGGCGTGGGTTAGACTTATGTGTGTTGATTAGTGAAGTAAAGTAGGTTTGTTTAGCCTGAGAGAGGGCAGAGTTGAAACAGGATAGCATAAATTAGTAGTGAAGGAAGTCTGCGAGAGTGTGAGATTTCCTCCAGAGGCATTCAGAGGAACGAATGTAGGAGCGCAGCATGCGCGTGTTGGAATTTAGCCAGGGTCTGGGGTCAGAAAAGCGAGGGTGGCAGAGAGAAAGCAGGGCATGTATATCAAGAGAGGAGGTTAAGACAGAGTTGTAGTTCCTGACCAGGTTGTCAGGGTCTGTAGCAGAACTGAGAGAGGAGAGGAGCGTAAAGCGGAATCAAAGGCTGGTAGGTTAATAGAGCATAGGTTTCTACAGAAGCGAGGGGTAGATGGAGACGGGGAGAAACGGGAGAGAGAAAATGAGATGAGGTGATGGTCAGAGAGAGGAAAGGAGAGAGAAAAGTTTTTTGTGAAAACTAGGTCTAGGTAGTGGCCATCCTTGTGGGTGCTGGCTGCAGCCCACTGTTGAAGGCCAAAGAAAGCGAGAAGCCCAAGGGAGAGAGGGGTCATCAATGTGGTAGTTGATTTTTAAATAATACAATTGATGCAGCCTATATCATCAACTCAGTTGCCTATGTGACGTTGTATATCATACGTATAACTTCTTATATATTGTGGGAGAGAACATGATGTTTTCATTGTGCTATTTTAAATACATAAATGATTTTCTCTTCTTATGTTCGCTTGTTTTTTTCTTGGGAGTGCTAGAGATCTATTTTATTTTGCATTCTTACCATATTTGATATTCCAAAAGTAGTCTGTTTTCCATCATGTTTAATAAAGAAGGTTTTTTTTCATACCAAGCTTCTAACTTTTACAATTCTTTACTCAACTCCCTTAATCCACTATCCAACACCTACTGTCTTTGCTCTGTAATTCATACAATGGTTACTAATACTTCACCTTTGTTTATTGATATTTTTAAAATGTGTAAATCATGATATTGATCTCAGTATTTTTTCCTTGGAAATATATTGTTAAATAAATAAAGAAAACAGAAAAGAATACATACAGTCTTCTATTGCTATAATACAGTGTAATGGCAAGCCCGAAGGAAGATAACTAAAACATACAGTAGAAAAGCAGAATCTATAAAGTTTGATATTCTGATGTACAGTGTTGATAAAACTTACCAAATGGTGGATTCTACATTGATGCTTTGAATGATTGTGATCTTCTGCATTTGGTTATAAGCTTCCCATCCTCCTACCCATAGCTGGTTAATTAATTGGCAGGCAGTAAATGCTTTAAAAAGGTCAGACTATTAGACATGGTAAACATTTATTATTTGTGTAGGACCAGTCTTTTGGGGGTTGCCTTCACAAAACTGATAGACATCATCATTTGGGGCCAAATATGTGAGTAAAAAAAGACCCCTCTGCTGAACGAAGAAATATGAAACTGTTAATGATATTATATACAAATCCTTATGCAACATGTCAATAAAATGAAGGGCCTTATCTAATATGTTCTGAAGCGGCTGGTTGCAGTGTCAATGGGAGTTTATCTGATAAAGGTCTGCATGGCTGCTTCAGAGTATATAAAGTCATGTCCTTAGTTATTCATATTGGCTTGCAGGATTATATGCAGCATTACTGTACATGAAACAATGCTGGGGATGTAGAGAGATGTGCATTGGTATTTTTTGTTTTTGTTTACTTTGCTCTTGCATAAAAGGTCACACCGAGCAGAACAACTATTTAAAATGTGTATGTTGTGGGTGAGCTTCTGAAATTGGGTATGTGGTTTTAAGATTTAATTTAGATATTCAGATATTAAAACCAGGCATCTTTGATATTAGTCTCATACTCTATGGAGTCTAACATTGTAAAATAAAGAAGTGGAATCAATAAATATATATCCTTGTTAATAAAGTGGTTCTATTGCAGCACTATATTCGGCATTCTAGTGAACAACCATGTATGTCTGATAAAGGCTACTGTTATTCACTAAATAGCCCTAACTGGGCCGTGTAGATAGTTATCTTAGTTTTATTTTTACATGCTTGTGCAAAGTAAGCAAAACAGAAAATTACCTCACAATGGTAAAAGACAACCCATACATATTTTCTTGATTAAAGAGCTACATTAATATTTTCAGATAATTATACAGAGAAAAAAAAAGTCATGTAAGGACAGTGTGGGACTAATTGTACATTAGAGCACAAAGCGATTCAACGTTAAAATTAATTTCAAGATGTTGATAAAAGTACTGTATCTTCATAAGTTAAGCTTAGTTTTATAATAACTTTAAGAAATGCAAGACTTTGATTTTCAAGAGTATCTTGATTAGACCAAATATATTTGCTTAATTAGTTTTTTTTTTTAATAAGCAACATAACCAACTTGAGTAAAACCAAGGATGAGAATGCCAGCATAAGCTCACCAAGTGCCATGGTCAGTGCAAGCAGATGAAATGCATAAGCAACAAAGAGGAAATTGGGGTAAAAAAGAGAATCATATCAAACAGAATGAACAAGGAATGTGTTTTCTCTTTCAAAGGCATCAATCACATGCATGTTTCCAAGATAAAGCTGTTCCATTTGTTAGGGTTTCCCTTTGATTTCTTCTTATGATGAAAGGTTAGAAAAAGAAGACCGCTGGGAAGAAATACTACAAACCTCTAAATTAGTGAAGGAGCTCCCTGCATCACTAGTGTACTCTGGGTAAGAAGAAGTTGAGGAGATAATGTTTTTCAGTCTCTGAAGAGCAATAATTAACAGCAAGAGCAGAAATGCCAAGAGGCTGAGGAAAATGGACACATATACATAGACATTTGTTAACCGACTTGGCGACGACGATGAATCCACTGAAGTTGAGAGAGAGGTGGGAAACAGTTCCAGAAAAGTTCCATTTCCCATTTCTTCTGGTGATCCAAGTGAAGGGCTGAGTCCTGACATTTTGGCATGAGCAATAGGTCTGCCTCTATCAATATCTAGCAGGGAACAATGAACTCTCTCCTGGCTGTGCACTGTTTTCTTCAACACTTCAACAATGAACTCATGCCATCTTGCAAAGCAGGCAGCGATGTCCTCAGTCAAAACCCATGAATTCTAGTTGTCAAGGTCAATGCTGAAAAATAAGTAACAGTCACTTTAGTTCTTTGTAAAAATGTGTGTTTATGTGATATTAAAAAGATAATATTTAAGGAACAATGGCTGAAAAGTCAGATTTGATTTTGCTCACATTTGTAATGTCTGCTCCAATCAGAAACATATGGACTTCAACTCTAAAGGCATTATATAATAAGGACTAAAGCAGCAGGTTGCAGCTTCGTGCCCTGTTGAATAAAGCCCTTTGGCCCAGATACTCTATGCTCAGTTAGCCGATTTATCGTAAATACAACTTAAATTGAAGTTAGGTTAATTATAATAATAATGCTAATCCAGTTTTACTCTTTTAATTAACAGTGTCACATGTATACTTCTGTTAAGGTTTAAGATATGCAAAAGTGGGATTTCTCCTAACATGGCATGTCCACTAAAGGTCGTTAATGTTAATTGAGGGACTTAACATTAGGTTATTTAGGTCCTACTGAAAGGTGACGTTACTTCCATCCAGACCCTGAAATATGGGTTTTGAGAGAGAGTAATTTGAAATTGTTTCCATTCACATACGATAATTTGAAATCATAGCAAAAACATTGCGTTAAAAAAAACAAATGCATATTTGAATTTTTTCCCCCAATGTTTTTTAATTGTTGATAAGTATTTTTATATAGATACGGGCAAAGTATTTCTTTCGTTTTTGAAGCTTTGGCAACACGGATTAGATTCACAGTACAGTGAAGCACCAAGCCATGCAACATCTTCACTTTAAGCTATTCACACATTAACCTAACACACTATATTAATTTCTCCAGCATAGAGGTCATTAGGCTATTAGATGCTGGAAATAATCTGATCATGACAAAAAAGGGAACATAAAAGCAATTTATTACAAAAAATAAACATGCAAGTGAAACTGCACTTTTTATGGCATTTTAGAAGCTGTCCCTGTGGCTGGCATTCAATCAGTCTTTGCAGAATGGATGCCGACTACACTAGTAATGAAAATGTGATGGATCATCTATGTACTATAGCATACAAGACTGCTCTGAGTGCAGTGCAAAGTTTAAGACTATCAAGCAGAACAATTGTATCTGTTGATAAAGTTAACTCACTAGATTAGCACCTTTCACATGTGTGCATACTGTATCTTATATGAAATAGCGTTACAATGTGCTTCCACTTTTGCTCACACATTAAAACAGGTATAGTACCATTAATAATCTTGATGAGATATTTACATTCTGGCATTAACATTTATTCTTCACCCTCATCTGTGACAATTTAAACTGCTGACACATTCCATTATTACATCCTCAATTTCTGACTGCTTTATTTTAAATGTATACTTTTTTTATGAGTTTCTCATCCTGATTGTCTGTGAAGCGATTCCATAGCGATTTGCTTTTTTCATTTCATGGGTGCCTCGAAGTTCACCGACTACTGAATTGACTCATTATCAGCTATTTTATCACATTACTTATTTCATGATCTAAGCACTGAAAAGATAAAGTCATCTCTTGTAGTGGATGTCACTCAAACAAATTAAGTATTCAATGTAATGAGTCTCTATTTTTTCTGTGTGTGTGCCTTGAATTATATCCATTATTTCTTTACCAAGTCATGCAGATGCATTAAATATTTTCTAGCAGCAACAGGGTAAAATATAGATTTAACCTGCAAAATCCATTCTGAATGTCAAGATCCAGGATTGCTGCATTACCACTGAATACATTGAAAAAAAATAACATATTTTAGATTTATATTCCCCTGATGAAAAATAGTGCATAACATTTTGACTATATATGTGTGTGTGCAGTATGTAAATTTGTATTTATCAACAACATTGTATGCAACACTTTATAAAATAAACAACACAAGACAAAGCATTATAATAGAAAATGTAAACAAACACAAAAGCAGATAATAGTCAAGGGAGTCTCTGTCCCAGAGAGCATATAATCTAAGTTTAGCCAAAATAAGGCAATTTCTTTCCAAACAAACATTAAACAAATAGGCCTATAGATATATTTATTACATCAGATAATGCACACTTTAATTAATTAATGGTGAGTACATTTACAATGCATCTGTCAAATATTTCTATACATTTTAGCTGTGAAATAGATCCATTCGACAAAATAATTTTCTACAGTCAACTCAAGCACTAAAGGGATTAATGAACTATTTTTATACTTTTATACTGTTCTATAGTCAGAAAGACCATTTCTAAATCTAAACACTACATTGAAGGCTAGGGTTGAGAATAGTTAGACTTTTGTAATGGCAGCCAGTTTCTTTGGGGCTTGATGAGTGGTTAAGATTATGAATATGAGGTGGTGTCTCCAGGAAGAAGAGGGTTGATACTCCTGACTTTGAAATATGGAATTGTCAGGATAACCTATAGGATCATCAATGTGACCATCATAATTATGGACATTATCACATCATTATGCATTGTGTTTTCATATACATACACAAATAAATACATTCTCGTGTCTTTGACTAAAACATTTCTTTAAAGCAACACTTTGTGGAAATAAAATTCAGGGAAACTTTCCCTATTGGTCTGTAATTCAAATCATGTGCAATGTTATGGAGGTAACTGTGTTGTTGCAGCCACAAGTCACATAAATGTGGCTCTCTGTTTTACTTTAGTACCATTCACTGCAGTAGGCCAGCCAAGTTGATTTGCAATAATAGCATTGAATGGGGTGACGCTAAATGTCTGAAGCTGGAGTGGCACAAGAAGAATTCAGAATGGCTGCATTGTTTATGGAATAATCCAGAATCAGTGACGAAAGCATTTTTATTGAACTTGTTGATGTATTGAGCACAAAAATAATTTAAATAAAAAGCATAATAGTGTGGATCAGAAAAGAAATTCTTCATTTTATGGAACAAAGTTAGTACATAATATGCAACACATGTACACTGGTGAGAAAAATTGTCTGAATCTCTTAGGATTTTCACATATTTTTTATATTTCAAACCTAAAATGTAATTAGATCTTAATCTAAGTCCTAATAATAGATGAAGATAACCTGATCAAACAAATGACACAAAAAATGATAATTTTTCAACATTTATTTATCCACAAATGATTCAACATACAGGCATACCCCGGTTTAAGGACACTCACTTTAAATACACTCACGAGTAAGGACATATCGCCCAATAGGCAAACAGCAGCTCACACATGCGCCTGTCAGCACGTCCTGAACAGCAATACCAGCTCCCTACCTGTACTGAAGCTGTGCGCAAGCGAGGAGACTATAGAGTCTGTTACACATGCGTTATTTACATCTGTTATGCATGTATATGATGATTGCAGTACAGTACATGCATCGATAAGTGGGGATAAAGGTAGTGCTTCACTTTAAGTACATTTTCGCTTTACATACATTCTCAGGACCTATTGCGTACGTTAATGTGGGGTATGCCTGTACAATATCCATGTGTTAAAATGCACGTGAAACATTAGATTTAGTACTTGGTGGAACCCACTTGAGCAGCAAAACTTCAACTAAGCATTTCCTGTAACTGCTGGTCAGTCTCCCACATCGGGTTTGAGGAATTTTGGCCCATTCCTCCTTACAGAACTGATTCAACTCAGTTACATTTAAGGGCTTCCTTGCATGGAAAGCTCACTTCAGGTCCTGCCTCAACATTTTGATGGGATTTAGGTCCAGACTTTGAAAGGCCACTCAAAACGCGGAATTTCTTCTTCTGCAGCCATTCTTTTATAGATCTGCTTGTATGTTTAGGATCATTGTCTTGTTGCATGACCCATTTTAACTTCAACTTCAGCTCATGAACGAATGGCTTGTCATTCTCCTATTGAATCTTCTGATACAATGCAGAATTCATGGTTGTGTCGAAGATGGCAAGCCGTCCAGGTCCTGAGGCAGTAATGCAACACCAAACCATCACACTCCAACACCATGGTTGACGGTTGTGATGAGGCTCTTCTGTTCAAATGCACTGTTTGGCGAAAACCAAACATAATGTTTCTCATTGAAGCTAAAAAGTTCTACCTTTGACTCGTCTTTCCAGAGAACATTGTTCCAGAAGTCTTGTGGATCATCTATGTGCTCATTGGTGAACTTCAGATGGGCAGAAATGCTCTTTTTAGCGAGCAGTGAATTTTTTCTGGCTATCATTCCATGAACACCATTCTTGTTCAGTTTTTTTCTGATAGTTGAGTTCTCACATTAGCCAAGGCGAGAGTGGCCTGCAGATCCTTGGATGTTACTCTGGGGTTCTTTGTGACTTCCTGGATGATTTGCCGGTTTGTTCTTGGAGAGATTTTGGTAGGACAACTGCTCCTGTTCGAGTGACTGTGGCTTTAAACTTCCTCCATTTGTAGCATACAAACGGGTGAATCATCCGATTAACCCTCCAGGCGCTCAGAATATAGCATAGTCCTGCTGGTGCAAGATAAAGTAAATCTTCTAGACCCAGGCGATACACAACCTTAGTGTAATATGAAGACACATATAATCATTCCCCCCAACCGGCTCACCGCGAGCACTATGAGGTTGGGATATGGGACACTCACGTGTAAGTCTTTGTAGTGGTTAGTGAAGCCTGTGCGGGTCTTCTCAGTATAATATATCTGCTTCTCCTGGCTGAAGTCAGGGTGTCTCTGCTTGTGATCTTTGCTCTTCACCGCCAACCCAATACCCGCAGACGTGGAGGGCGGTCACCTGACCGGCGGCCTGAACGATACTTGCTGATAACGTCACGGCAGACTCAGTGAAGGAAACCGCAAGCCAGCAGGAACTCAGCGTGCAGACGCTTGATGCAGCAATGTAAAGGAACTTCTCAAGGAGAGAAAGATGCGTCGCACAGCACAAAAATAGATGAAGGCTGATGTGGGATAAAAATAAGCTTTATTTGCACAAGGTGCAAGCGAGTCCTCTTTACGCGTTTCGGCCTGGAAGGCCTTTGTCAAAAGATGGTTTGACAAAGGCCTTCCAGGCCGAAACGCGTAAAGAGGACTCGCTTGCACCTTGTGCAAATAAAGCTTATTTTTATCCCACATCAGCCTACATCTATTTTTGTGCTGTGCGACGCATCTTTCTCTCCTTGAGAAGTTCCTTTACATTCCTCCATTTGTAGACTGGCTCACAGTGGATTGGTGGAGCCCCAAATCCTTAGAAATTGTTTTGTAACACTTTCTAGAGAGATAAGCATCAACTACTGCTTTTCTGACGTCCTCCGAGATTTATCTTGATAGTCACATGATGTGTTTCTGCACACCTGTATGGTGAAGACCAAACTCACAAAGTTTCTGATCTTTATATAGGGTGGAGCCTCTATAACTCATCCCTGAAGATCTACCTAATTATTTAAAAACCTGATTCTAATTATCCCTTTTTAATTTAGCTGATAAAACCAGGGGTTTATATACTTTTGCACATACCCTGACTCTTAATTACTCATTGTTTATCTAATTCATACATCGTTTTGTTTCAAAAGACATGGAATTGGTTAATATAAACCCTATTGGACATTTAAAAAAAGGCTGGGTTTGATTCAAGAAGGTTATCACGGAAAAACGAAGGAATTTCTGTAATTATCATTGGGGTTCACAAACTTTTTCTAACCCCTGTATACACACGAGTGGTATTTAAATATGCTCTGTCATATTCAGTGATGTTTGTGGTGCTCTTGCAATTTTCATTAGTACATTTAGTGAATCTACACAAGCACATGCTAAATTTTACACACTTGTATGTACTGTATGTATGTATGTATGTATGTATGTATGTATGTATATCTATATCTATATATGTACAGTTAGGTCCGGAAATAATTAGACACTGACACAATTTTCATAATTTTGGCTTTGTATGCCACCACAATGGATTTGAAATGAAACAACCGAGATGCAATAGAAGTGCAGACTTTCAGCTTTAATTCAAGGGGTTGAACAAAAATATCGTATGAAACGTTTAGGAATTGCAACCATTTTCATACATAGTCCCCTTATTTCAGGGGCTCAAATGTAATTGGACAAATTAACACAATCATAAATAAAATGTTAATCTGTAATACTTTGTCGAGAATCCTTTGCAGGCAATGACTGCTTGAAGTCTGGAAAGCATGGACATCACCAAACACTGGGTTTATTCCTTTGTGATGCTTTTCCAGGCCTTTACTGCAGATGTCTTCAATTTTGTTTGTTCGTGGGTCTTTCAGCCTTAAGTTTTGTCTTCAGCAAGTGAAATGCATGCTCAATTGGTTTGAGATCAGGTGATTGACTCGGCCATTGCAGAATATTCCACTTCTTTGCCTGGATTGCTTTCGCAGTATGTTTTGGGTCATTGTCCATCTGTAAAGTGAAGCGCCGAATTTGGCTGAATCTGAGCAGACAATATATCCCTATACACTTCAGAATTCATCCAGCTGCTTCTATCTTCTGTCACATCATCAATAAACACTAGTGACAAGTGCCATTGTAAGCCATGCATGCCTCATTTACAGATGATGTGGTATGCTTTGGATCATGAGCCGTTCCAAGCCTTCTCCATACTTTTTTCTTCCCATAATTCTGGCACAGGTTGATCTTAGTTTCATCTGTCCAAAGAATGTTGTTCCAGAACTGGGCTGGCTTTTTTTTAGATATTGTTTGGCAAAGTCTAATCTGGCCTTTCTATTCTTGAGGCTTATGAATGGTTTGCACCTTGTGGTGAACCTTCTGTATTTGCTCTCGTGAAGTCTTCTCTTTATGGTAGACTTGGATAATGATATGCCTACCTCCTGGAGAGTGTTCTTCTCATGGCTGGATGTTGTGAAGGGGTTTTTCTTTACCATGGAAAGGATCCTCCGATCATTCACCACTGTTTTCTTCCGTGGACGTCCAAGCCTTTTTGTGTTGCAGAGCTCACCAGTGCGTTCTTTTTTTCTCACAATGTACCAAACTGTTGATTTGGCCACTCCTAATGTTACTGATATCTCTCTGATGGATTTTCTTTTATTTTGCAGTCTAAGGATGCCCTGTTTCACTTGCATTGAGAGCTCCTTTGAACGCATGTTGTGGGTTCACAGCAACAGCTTCCAAATGTGAATGCCATACCTGGAATCAACTCCAGACCTTTTACCTGCTTAATTGATGATGAAATAACAAAGGAATAGCCCACACGTGTCCATGAAACAGCTTTTTAGTCAATTGTCCAATTACTTTTGGTCCCTTGAAAAAGAGGGGGCTACATATCAAAGAGATGTAATTCCTAAACCCTTCCTCCAATTTGGATGTGAATACCCTCAAATTAAAGCTGATAGACTGCACTTTAAGCCCATATTCATTATTTAACTGTACAGTAACTTGAATTTATTTTGGTACACAGCTGAAATAACAAAACTTGTATCAGTGTCCAATTATTTCCGGACCTAACTGTATATATCTATATATGTATATATCTATATCTATATCAATACAAAGAGAATTACAGCACCAGAAAGATGAATGAATACATGTATACCAGTTGTTATGTATAAAATAACCACAATGGGACACCCCTTAATAGAGAGGAGAGAGATGAAGATGGGGAGAGGGAAAGGAAGTGGGAGGGGGAATAGGGGATGGGCAGGGGGAAGGAGAAAGGTGAGGGGGAAGGATGTATGAGACCACCTGTGACTGTGTATAAATATGGCCCAAGAGACACAAACAACAAAAAACTGACAGACAAACAAGTGTGGACAACAAGAAAGGGTAAACACTAGGTAAGGAAGGGTGGGAATACATAATCACAAGGAAACAAATATGCCACAAATAAAAAAATAAAAACAAAAATGTAAATAAAAACGCTGGAAACTCCGAGCAGCTCTCCAGAGGACCCACCACCTCCCTCAAAATTCTATATAACAAAAGAGGAAAGCGCAGGCTCCATAGCGTAAATCAGTGAAACACAATTTTATAAGAACAGAATAAAATCAGGCTACTCACAATGGTCACTACCCCTGATGATGTCGCCATTACTGATGAAACATGTAGGGTTCTGCCTTAGACTGTGAATCAAGGAGTCTGTGATAACGAGCTTACAGCCAGCAGCAGTGGAACCAGGAGAGATGCTACATTGTTCGGGTGCACATCTCTGGTGCGCACCCAGATCCGGAAGCGGATGCACATCACCAACCATGAGGTTTCCAGCTGTCTACCAGCGGATCATTCAGATGTGTCCCTTGTAACAGATTATATGCGCTTGTCCTAGCGACTATTATGAGTGGCCTGATTTTATCCTTTTCTTATTAAACCTAGTAACACCGCTTTATGCTATGGAGCCCGCACTTTCCTCTTTTGTTTATAAATTTATTCTTCTTTCCCTAACAATCGAAGGGAGGTTATGTCGATTCTTTTTACAAGTTGGTCCTACAGGACTTTCAACATCTTTGTTCGGGACCATCTAGAATTCGACATAATCTCTCTAAGCCAGAACAAGTTGCAATAGATGCTCTCAAAAATAATGAGAGGATCGTAATTAGACAGGCCGATAAGGGTGGGGGCATCGTCATCCAGGACAAGGAGGCCTACCTACGGGAGGCGTCTAGACTCCTGGGTGATGCTGCCTCCTACTCTATTCTGCCCACTGATCCCACATCTAGTTATCGGATCGAACTCAAGGATCTCTTGGGTAGAGCACACACAGATGGCATTCTCACAAGATCAGAATTAAATTTTTTATTTAATGAACACCCCCGTATACCTGTGTTTTATCATCTGCCGAAGCTTCACAAGTCTCTCGTCGATCTCCCTGGAAGGCCCATTATCTTGGGGGTGGACTCGATGACGGCATGCCTGTCGCAACCTGTTGATTACTACCTTCAACCTACTGCACCGACACACTTTATTTGAGCAAATACCCAGTATGTACCTGGCAGATACCTGGAATGCGCCGCTCCTCACCTCTGACAAGCCCCGTTGCGTTTGCCTTCCCAGCCTGGGTTCATGCCTGGCTGACGGGCGGCTGATCTGTTAAATGATAATGATTAGGATTTAATAGGCTGCAATGCTTCGCGTGTCTACCAGATGGCATAAATTCATGAATTGTAATGCAGTATATATATATATACTGTGCAGTATTGCAGCCAGCGGGAATAAAATGCTTCAATCCCTGCCTGGAAAATAACCCAATGCACTCGGGCAGAAAACAGTCACAAACCTCAATACACCCGGGTATACCCGAATTCGTGGGACTAGCCGAGCTCGAATAAAGTGTGTCGCCAGTGTATAGTGGCCTCATTGAGGTCTCATATTAGGGACTCGCTGCATGTCGTCAACTCCATCTCCGAGATAAAATGGAAGCCCACATATTTGTGGGCAACGTGTGATGTATCATCCTTATACACGTCCATTGTGCATTCCAGGGGTATCGATGCAGTAAGCTTCTGGCTCAACCAGGATACCACCATCCAATCTATTAAAAAAATATTTTTACTTGAAAGTATCAAATTTATACTAACACATAATTATTTTTTGTTTGATGAAATGTATTATTTGCAGATCTGTGGAATGGCCATGGGTACGAGATTCGCCCCGAGTTACGCTAACCTATACATGGGTTATTGGGAGGAGTTTGCCGTGTGGCGGTGTGCTGTGCCTGGGGCGGGTCTCGTATACTATGGCCGTTTCATAGATGATTTAATTTTAATTTGGGATGGAGAGGAGGATATCTTTAGAAATATATTACATTCATTTGACAATAACGATTTGGGACTAAAATTTACCTTTGAGGTTAATGCCAAATCAGTGTTGTTCTTAGATCTGATACTAGGTGTGGATGATGAATTAAACATCTTAACAAAAACACACTTTAAGCCGGTCAGTGTAAACAACTATGTTCATGCGGACAGTAATCATGCTGCCCGCTGGCTTAATAACATCCCATTGGGCCAATTTCATCAGATGAAGAGGAACTGCACCAAGGACGGTGCTTTTATAACCCAATCTAAAATACTTGAGAAGAAATTAAAAAACAAGGGGTTTGACTCGGAACTTATCAAACAATCTTTTGATAAGGTTTCCATGTCAGATAGATCCTCACTTCTGGTTAAATCTAGATTAAAAAGGGAAAATACATCTTGATATACAAAGAGCCATAATCCGATTACGCCTATGTCTTTGAGGTTCATAACAGGTTTCAATCAATCCTCCAGTGCTATTGGGAGGATATTGAATAAACATTGGGATATTCTAAAATGTGACCCCCATTTGGGGCCACATTTACCGAATAAAGCATCAGTAATATTTCGGAAAGCAAGAAATATGAAAAATATACTGGCACCAACTAAGATTAAGTATAGTCATCCATCCGCGTCTGTCATGTCGAGGACCCCTGGTAACCGCAGGTGTGGCAGGTCACGCTGTATCACCTGTGGTCATCTGACGTGTCTGATCAATTTGCCTCCTTGGTCAGGGGCAACATACATGGTGTCTTGGGTGCCATTACGTGTTTGAGCATGTATGTCATCTACATGCTGACGTGTGGTTGCGGCAAACAATATGTGGGCCGCACCACGAGTCCTCTCTGTGCTCGATTTCTCGAGCACAGACGGAACATCATCCACGGTGTCAGCAGTCATGGCATCTATAGACATTATGACTTGGTTCATAACAAGGATCCCAAATCACTTAGAATTATTGGTTTAGAATATATTTCCCCCCTCACATTGGGGGGTGACTGTTTCAAATTATTATGCAAACGGGAGACTTATTGGATTTACCAGTTAGCCACACTGGCACCTGGTGGATTCAATGAGTCTCTAGACAGTAGCACTATTGTGGGAAATGTCAGTTTATCTTTTGACCATTGCCTGCTCTTGCCCCGTGTTCTCCTTTCGTTGAAAAATGCCTCTCTTGTTTTTTCAGATATGAGGACCAACTATGTTATATGAGGGTCTTGCACATCAGGATCAGCACTATACTGTACCATCTGTGAACCAATTAAGGTTATAGAGGAATTGCCTTTTTCCCTTATCCTCCTCTGTCCCCCCCTCCCCTACTCCCCTTCCCCCCTCTTTCCAACCCTCCCTACCCCCTCCCTTTTTCCCTTTCCTTTTCCTCCCCCCCCCCCCACCCTATTCCCATTGTTCCTTTACTATTGGCAATGTCCTGTTTGTAATTACCTTCAGGATAGCAGTGATTCATATTAGATACATGGAGGTCTTAATTAGAGATCACAGATCATTCTAAGCATGAAATACCTGAAGTGATTAGAATGATTGGTTAAATAATTTTGTATTATTTATTAACATCTATGTCTCTGTGTTAAAATGCTATATATATGATAACAATTGACAATTATTAGATTGACTTATGTTTGTTTTCTTCTTTTTCCTTTTCCAATAGCCATATATGCGTCTCTATGTTTTAATTGTACCTAGGCAGTTGTTCAATTGTTTAAAGGGTTGTTTTTTAATCCATTACGGGTTGCTAGACAACCCATTTCTGTATATATATATATCCGCTGCGGTCTAAGTGTTCATTATCCTTTGAGAAAGTTAGAGCCACTGACAAAACGCGTCAGGAGAGCAGCGACGGCATTACGTCATCACCTGGGGACGGAACACACGTGGTGAGATCCTGTTCCTGCTACAAGGAGCCCCAGTGTTTGTTGCAGACGGCAATCGACCTGATCTGGAGGAACTATCCATTTAGAACCTCCAGCTGAAGTATCTGATTGTACCCCACGAGGTCTGAACATTTGGACTGATAGCTGACAGCATTCTTCATTCTTTTGCTGTGGAGGAGACTCTGTGCTGAATCGTGTGGTGATATACTCAATTCTTATTGTTCATTATCGTTTGTGAGTGAGCCTGTTTCCCTCTCTTCTATTTTTGTATTACATTTTACGCTTTTTACACTATGGGCTGTGCGCTTTCTCTTTTGTGTTTATATATATATATATATATATATATATATATATATATATATATATATATATATATATATATATATATATATATGCAAATACAACTGTATGCTCATCTGCATGTCTTAGGCAGGTTTGCAACCCCGCCTTTCCCCATTATCACCCAGCATACAGCACTTCCACTGCAGCAAGGGATTCTGGGAAATGACATGCAAATGAGCACACAGTGTCACTTTTTGCCTCAATAACCATTTTTAACATGGTTCCCTATAGGCTTAAGCTTGCTGCATGGTCACAGCTTTGAGCACAGCCAGGGTTAAGGTGCATACCCAGAAAACCACCCACAGACAGCTGTTTCGACCTTGATGGGTCTCATCAGTGTGGGGTTGATTTTAACTGGGTATGCAAAAGAGGCTATGGGATAGGCTATACCATAATACTGAGTTAAGTTATGGTGAGTAAAAAAAGTGACAAAAACCCTCCATGCAGCAAGCTTAAGCCTATAGGGAACCATGTTAAAAATGGTTATTTAGGCAAAAAGTGACACTGTGTGCTCATTTGCATGTCATTTCCCAGAATCCCTTGCTGCAGTGGAAGTGCTGTATGCTGGGTGATAATGGGGAAAGGCGGGGTTGCAAACCTGCCTAAGACATGCAGATGAGCATACAGTTGTATTTGCATATTTGCATTCCTGTGGAGGGTTTTTGTCACTTTTTTTACTCACCATAACTTAACTCAGTATTATATATATATATATATATATATATATATATATATATATATATATATATATATATATATATATATATATATATATATATACACACACACACCTTATACATTTTAAGTTATGGTGGGTGAAAAAGGCTGCCGTCATGTTGCGGGTTTGTGTCCCATATTAAGGCAGGAAACTCTGTATTTTTTTACAGGGTTTATTTACAGGGGTGAAATAACACAATAATAGGCCCACAGTACTTTAAGGTAAAACAAATCATAAAAAAAAGCCTACTCCTTTCCTGAGACAGTTTAATCATCACCTCCCTCTCTGAGTGTCACTGGCCAACTAAACTGGTTCCGAGCTTTAAACAACCCACCAAGTTAGCAACAATATCAACAGTCCGTAGGCACCCAAATCTATATTATTTAGTCTGTATCTGTTGTTGGGACTTGGCCCCACGAGAGTCCAGGAAATCCCTCTGGATCCCATGTCCTAGACAGGACAGTCCTACTTCCACAGCAGACTCAGGTCCCTGTTTCTTCCTGTAGGTGCCACCAAGCCAGTCCCAGCAGGCTCTGCGACCAACATCCAGAAAGCTAGGGGCTTGTGTCGGCCAGCTTTCTCCTTGCTGGGGAGAAGACACACTCTCTCTGTGTGTGCAGCTCTCTGTCTACCTTTTGCACTCCTACTCACTCAGGAGATCAGCTGATTCACTGATATGCTGCACCTGCAACAAGCCTCTCCAGGGGAGGTTAACTCCCTGTAGGCTGGAAAGCACACATTCTACACCACGCCAGCCCATACAGAGAGTGACTATATCACAACATATACACACACACAAACACACACACAGCTTTTTATGTGATGGTACATACCAGTAGAGTTTTCCTTATCTTATCCTTCTGCTCCTCATCTTCCTGTAATTATACATCGCTATGGCAACGCGGCATCAAATGACACTGTGTTGCCATGACAACATTATGCCACATTTCCATGGCAACATAACACCGTCATGCCCCATGGACCACGTTGCCATGACATGCAATGTCACGACAATGTGACAGAGATGAGGAGCAGGAGAAGGTAAGTGGAAGGGTACAGGCAACTTTTCTATTACACCCCCCCCCACTATATATATATATATGTAGCCCATGTTCCCCCCCCCCCCGGTCGCAGATGTGACCTCTAGGGTGTAGTGAGGGCTGGCTACGTGTGTATTGGTGGTGCATACCTGCTTGGAACAGGAGGGCCTGAGTCTCCCGCGTTGGTGTGAGGGATAAAGGGACAGGCTTCTCGGGTAATGGCCTTCATCTTCTCTAGCAACGGTGCAACACCTCCATCTTCTGGCAAGACCTATAGGGATAGGTTAAGAACCTCCCAGAAGAAGCCCTGGTCCCAGGGCGAGTGATCTTAGACTCCATGCACTTCATGCACAGTGGCACACAGCAGTTCATATACAGCAGTGCACTCCAAATGTGTACAGGTCTTTCCTCCTCTCTTTTCCTCCAGATGGTAACCTAGCAGGATGGGCTGTATGGGGCGTCAATGCCCCCTACCTCCACCCAAGGATAGGCCCTCTGGGTGCGGCTGGATGTTCTTCCCCTCACCCCCTGAACAGGGTGTGGGGCATTGGTCCACCACTATAATTCTGTCCGCTCTACTCAGACTGGGCTCTGAGTCTCTCCTCCAATGTAGCTGACCCTTTCAGCATGTCCTTGCAGACCAGACACTCCAACTGACTGACCTCTCTCTCTCAACTCTCACTGAACTGGCTCCTTCTCTCACGACACAGAACTGACACAGACACACACAGGAGCAGCCCACTAAATAGATACAGCCCTGCCCCTTATGATGTCAGCAGGACCTCCCCTCTGTCTCAGGCCTGCCACAGAGTCAGGGGCCTACCTCTATCACTCCAGGCAGGGCTTTGGTGGGGGGAAAACCCATGATTACTACTGGTGCCTGGCCTTACCAGGGCTTACTCCAGTAGGAGAAGGATAAATAGCCTGCTATTTCTTACAGGGGCTATATATATATATATATATATATATATATATATATATGGCTGTGCTCAAAGCTGTGACCATGCAGCAAGCTTAAGCCTATAGGGAACCATGTTAAAAATGGTTTTTGAGGCAAAAAGTGACACTGTATGCTCATTTGCATGTCATTTCCCAGAATCCCTTGCTGCAGTGGAAGTGCTGTATACTGGGTGATAATGGGGAAAGGCAGGGTTGCAGATCTGCCTTAGACATGCAGATGAGCATACAGTTGTATTTGCATATTTGCTTTCCTGTGGAGGGTTTTTGTCACTTTTTTTTACTCACCATAACTTAACTCAGTATTATGGTATAGCCTATCCCATAGCCTCTTTGCATACCCAGTTAAAATCAACCCCACACTGATGAGACCCATTAAGGTCGAACCAGCTGTCTGTGGGTGGTTTTCTGGGTATGAACCTTAATCCTGGCTGTGCTCAAAGCTGTGACCATGCAGCAAGCTTAAGCCTATAGGGAACCATGTTAAAAATGGTTTTTGAGGCAAAAAGTGACACTGTGTGCTCATTTGCATGTCATTTCCCAGAATCCCTTGCTGCAGTGGAAATGCTGTATGCTGGGTGATAATGGGGAATGCCGGGGTTGCAGACCTGCCTAAGACATGCAGATGAGCATACAGTTGTATTTGCATATATATATATATATATATAAAATCAAAAAATAAATAGATGATACCGTTCTGTGGCTAACGAAATGCTTTTATTTGTGCGAGCTTTTGAGATACACTGATCTCTTCTTCCGGCGATGTTACAATGAATGAAGCAAGCAAAAGCTATACTATAAACAGTGTCTATTGGAATGTTATCTGTGCTGGTCCTTCCCCCGGTGTGGATGTGTTTTATGGCTGGAGGTGTCAAAAGGTTCCTGAAAGCAAGTGATGAAAGAGTGTGTATGTGTATCAGTGTGAATTAACATGAATGGAGAGCCCACAGTATATACAGTGCTTTACAAAAGGTGTGTGTGGAGTGGGAGCAGATATAAATGGTGTGGGTGGGGAAATGTGAGAGTTAGTAGCATAACTAAAAGTGTGTGTGCATACTATGTGGTCCCTATTGGTGTATAGGGATGGAAAAACAGGGAGTATAAGTATGTGTGAGAGACAGCTGTGTGTGCATACATATAGCACAGTATGTACAGACATGGCCTATAGCGCTCATGGGAAGAGAGTTCACTTGTGTCAGTAATGACTCATAAACCTGATTTTGGACCTCTGGCGAACAGGACCCCCTACAGTTCTATGACAACTTCAATACGTTCCACCCGACCATCAACCTCAAACTCACCCATTCTCCGGATGAAGTACATTTCCTAGACACCACCATTACTATAAAGAACAACCAACTACAGACTTCTGTATACCGCTGTCAGGATCGCCTAGACCTCCTGCCTAGCCATAGCTTCCTTGTCCACTGGGTGTGCTGTTGCCTTCTGTTGGCTCTGGGTTCCTCTGTCTGTCTGTCTTCTTGATGCTCCTGTCTCTGTCCTTTATAGCTTGCTTCCTGTCTGTTGTTTTTTCCTTTGCTTGAAGTCAGACTCCTTATGCACATGCTTCTGATTCCTGATCTGTTTCTGTACCTGTACCTGTATTATAGAAGTCTGTTCACAGTAAAAGCCCTTGCTGGTAATCTGGCTTGTCCCTGTTTGTTCCTGTTCTCAGTCCCTGCCCCCAGACCTGTCCTTGTTCCCCTGTCCTGTTCCAGTCTCCTCGTTGCCGACCTCTGCTTGATACCTGACTTAGCTACCTGCCGCCTGCCTCGGACCCCTGCTTGTTTCCTGGCTTCGCTACCTGCCGCCTGCCTCGGACCTCTGCTTGTACCTGACTTCGCTACCTGCCATCTGCCTCGGACCCCTGCTTGTGACCCCTACTACGCTCGTGCTGTTCCGGTCACCGAGATCCTACCCGCCACAGGAGTCTCCCTTGACAGAAAGCAAAGGCCACTTCTGGATCTCGCTGGAACAGATTCTTCTTCTGCCTGCACCCTATCCTGCCTGCTGCAGCAGACCACATCCGCATGGTTGAAGATAAGTACTTTCGTTTCTTTTTTGGAAATCCAAGTTGGGATTTTGAAAGGTTTTTTTTTTGTTGCTACTAAGTGTTCTGCAAGAATTATTGCGTTCATAACGAAAAAAAACTTTTTTTCTGAGACTAGAACTGTTGCTGCAGAGACTATTGCAGCTTTCTTTGAGATTTTTCGTTTTGTGCAGTGCCTGGGTTAACCCTTGCAGTACCTGTTGACACCTTTATAGACTCTGACTTTTCATTTCCTGGATAAGGCTTGTCTCTGCATCCCTGGTTGGACCACTGCTGTTCACAGGGTTCCCATTTCAAAAGACAAGAGTGCTTTCATTATTTTGTTACTGCATGCAGGAAAAATCACAGCAATCTGTAGTTTTTCATATGATTGGTTCTAAGGTTTCAGGTTTACCTGCAACTTCCCCTAAAGTTTGTTTCTCTGCAACATATGATATCCCTACGCCTGATATCAAAGGTTTCAGATTTGACTGAAGGGTTCTCTGTCTGATATTCCTATGTCCAATGTCAAAAGTTTCAGATCTAACTACAAGTTTTCTCTGTATTAGTTTCCTGCTGTCTATGATATTTCTATGCCTGATATCTAAAGTTTCAGATTCAACTGCAGGTTTTCTTTGTCTATATGATATCCCTACGCCTGATGCCTAAAGATTCAGATGTAACTGCAGGTTCTCTCTGTCTATATGATATCCCTACGCCTGATGCCTAAAGATTCAGATATAACTACAGGTTTCTCTGTCTATGTTTTTTCCTTGCATTTATAAATCTCTGTGACTGATGCTAAAGTCTCAAAGGGTCAGCTCTCCTATCTTGTGTCTCTCTGTGTCTAATATTCCTGTTGTTCATTCTAATGCTTCTGTTTTAAAAACACATTTCCTCTTTACTGGTTTCTTGGGAAGTGTGGTTTCCCCATGTCTGAAATTATGGCTCCCACTCAAACAGTCTTGAGCAGTAAATGTGAACACAGTACCACTGATTCTTCAGAACTTCTCAAAGCAAGGAAGAAGAAGAAAAAGAAGGGAGGCATTACTGTGGAAGTTGCAGAAGGAATTAAGAATGAAAATTTAACCTCAGAGTCTGCATTTGATGAAAGAGATATGCTGCAGCTTAAGGCAACTCACAGACGTATCCCAAGAATAGTGGAAGAGAAGAAAGATGCTCCTACTCAGACGCTTCAAGCTGCACAGAAAGCGATTGATTGTCTGTATGGACGTTTAGATAAGGAGCAATAAGCTAATTCTGCACTACAAAACTGTCTATCCTCAGTAATTGCTAAGTGTGTTCTCCAGGAGAAAGAAAAAGAGCAGTTGGAGAGTGACCTGGATGGCATTTCAGCTGAGCTGGAGAAGGCATATACTGATGCTGCTGAGAATCGGCGCCTCGCTTCTAAAAGTAACGAATTCCTGGAAATCTCTATGAAGGAAATTGACAGGCTTAATACACAGCTTAAAATCTCCCAGGAGGAGGTTTGCTACTTCAAAAAAGAGATGGAAGTCGTTCGGGAGGAGAGATGCAACTTGAAAACAGAGATACGTTCTATGAGAGACGCCTCCGAAGAGTTAAATAGTAGGTTTGAAATTATAAACCAAATGAGTAAGAACTTCTCTGTCCAAGCCAGTGAAGGAGATAAAAGACTCCATGAATCAGAAGAGGAGAACAGACTATTGATAGAAGAAAAGTCAAGGATGCAATTAGCGCTGGAAAAAGCAGACACCCTCTGCTTTTTCCAGCGCTAATTGCATCCTTGACTTTTCTTCTATCAATAGTCTGTTCTCCTCTTCTGGGAAAAAGAAAAATATCAGTTGGAGAATGACAGGTTGATCTTGTCAAGTAAGCTGGAGAAGGCTTACGCTGATTCTGCCCAGTACCAGACTTTCATGGCTCAAGTTGACGCAGCACTGGAAGCATCTCAGAAAGGGTTCACAGGCTTACTACAGAGCTGGAAGCCTCTAAGGAGAAGAGTTGCCACTTCAACACAGAACTATGTTCATTGAGAGAAATCTTCGAAGGGTTAAATATCAGTTTTGACACTGTAACCCAGAGTGCAAGAATCTCTATGTCCAAGTCAGTGAAGGAGATAAGAAACTCCATAAATTAGGAGAGGAGAAGAAACAGTTGGCCCAGGAAAAGTTAGATGTGCAGACAGCACTGCAGAATGCAGAGAGAGTGCTGCAAGAAGAACGTGTCTCCCTGGAGCGGTGCACACAAGCAGAAAATATGCTGCAGAGTCAGCTGCGAGAACTGCGTACACATCTGCAGGACACCAAGGAGAAATGGGTGAATGCTGAAGTAAAGCATCGAGTTCTGCAGGAAGAAAGTTTCCAGACTGCCTACAAAATAAAGATGCTGCAAGATTATTTGAGCACCCAGTGTGTCCCCAAAGAACAGCATGAGGAGCTGAAGGCCACACTGAGCATAACCAGAGCCTCGCTGGAGGAAGAGCTGAAAACTCGAATAGCTGGTTTTTCATTGGGTGATGCCACGAAACGGCAGTCGCAAAAAGAGACCACGGAAAGTGAATATGTCCCCTCTGCCGCATGTGAAGAGCCTGATGTATCTGTTCCCGATGCCCCTGCTATGACGTTAGACGGATCCCTTGTGAAGTTCCTTGCTATGCCTAATATTCTTGATGCTGATGCCAACGCTCTTGCGATGAGGATAAATGCACCTCTCACAGATTTCCCATCAGCACTTGACGTACACATTAAGTTGGCCTTCCATCAAGATTTCCCTGAAGAGCCTGGAGGGTTGTCCGGAGTTGTTGCTGATCCCTATGTTCCTGCAAAACATGGAGTGTTGTCCGAAGGCCATCGTGATTCGGCCTTCCATCAGGGACACCTTGCTAAACCTGGAGGGTTGTCAGGAGGATCTACTGGCTCCTCTGCTCCTGCTGTGAAGACAAGCGCACGTTCTTCTGTTTATCTACGAATATCTGATGCATCCTCTGCTGGACCTGTGACCTACTCTGCAAAGTCAAGCTTACTGCTCACAGATTCTCTGGCATTTGGGTTGATGCATCCTGACATTCAACTGTTCCGAGAGAGAATTGAATTCCTCTGTCGGCTTTCTGATGGACTTTTTCAGTCTGTACCTGTGGAGTACTCTCTGCCCGCTGACAAACCACCAGAGGTGGGTCACCTTGAGTCCACTTTTCATCAAGGCCTGCGGGAAGAGCCTGGAGGATTGTCTGGAGAACGCTCTTGAGAGGGGGGAGTAATGTCAGGATCGCCTAGACCTCCTGCCTAGCCATAGCTTCCTTGTCCACTGGGTGTGCTGCTGCCTTCTGTTGGCTCTGGGTTCCTCTGTCTGTCTGTCTTCTTGTTGCTCCTGTCTCTGTCCTTTATAGCTTGCTTCCTGTCTGTTGTTTTTGCCTTTGCTTGAAGTCAGACTCCTTATGCACATGCTTCTGATTCCTGATCTGTTTCTGTACCTGTACCTGTATTATAGAAGTCTGTTCACAGTAAAAGCCCTTGCTGGTAATCTGGCTTGTCCCTGTTTGTTCCTGTTCTCAGTCCCTGCCCCCAGACCTGCCCTTGCTCCCCTGTCCTGTTCCAGTCTCCTCGTTGCCGACCTCTGTTTGTTACCTGACTTCGCTACCTGCCGCCTGCCTCGGACCTCTGCTTGTTTCCTGACTTCGCTACCTGCCGCCTGCCTCGGACCTCTGCTTGTACCTGACTTCGCTACCTGCCGCATGCCTCGGACCCCTGCTTGTGATCCCTACTACGCTCGTGCTGTTCCGGCCACCGAGATCCTACCCGCCACAGGAGTCTCCCTTGACAACCGCAAACCTACAGACAGAGCCAACTATTTGAGGGACAACAGCTTCCACCCGACACACACCAAACATGCAACCATCTACAGTCAAGCCATACGATACAACCGGATATGCTCCGACACAGCAGACAGAGACCAGTGGATTAAAGCCTTGAGATCAGACTTTATAAACCGTGCTTACAACTACAGAATTGTAGACCAGCAAATTCACAAAGCCACCAGAATACCAAGAATTGATCTCCTTGAATACAAACAGAAGGAGACAAGCAACAGGGTACCTTTGGTGGTCACATATAACCCACACCTAGGAGCCCTATGCAAGATCGCCAGGAAACTACAACCCATCCTCCAGGAAGATACAAGACTGCAACAGGTCTTCCCTGAAGCACCCTTATTATCATACAGACAACCCCATAATCTCAAGAATATTATGGTGAGGAGTAAAGTATTCAGCAGTACAACTGAATGCGGGACAAAACCATGACAGGACCCAAGATGCAAAACCTGCGCAATGCTCTACACAGCGGACAGAATACAAAAACCACACAGGAATCGGGAATACAAAATCAAAGGAAGGTTCACCTGTTCCTCCAGCAATGTCGTGTACCTCATCATGTGCATGAAATGCCCAGAGGGCTGCTACTACATAGGTGAGACAGGGCAGGGGCTAAACAAGAGAATGAACCTGCACCGCCACAGCATCATACGGGGAACAAGAGACAGTCCTGTTGGCGAACATTTCTCTGACTCTGGCCATAAGATGAACGATCTGAGGGTTGCCATACTCAAAGGTAATCTTAAAACACCGAAAGAGAGACGGTTGCATGAATACAAATTTATGCAACTGTTCGGGACACTTAGCAGTGGCCTAAACAGAGATCGAAATTTTATGAGTCATTACTGACACAAGTGAACTCTCTTCCCATGAGCGCTATAGGCCATGTCTGTACATACTGTGCTATATATATGCACACACAACTGTCTCTCTCACATATTTATACTCCCTGTTTTTCCATCCCTATACACCAATAGGGACCACATAGTATCCACACACACTTTTATTTATGCTACTAACTCTCACATTTCCACACCCACCCACACCATTTATATCCACTCCCACTCCACACACACCTTTTGTAAAGCACTGTATATACTGTGGGCTCTCCATTCATGTTAATTCACACTGATACACATACACACTCTTTCATCACTTGCTTTCAGGAACCTTTTGACACCTCCAGCCATAAAACACATCCACACCGGGGGAAGGACCAGCACAGATAACATTCCAATAGACACTGTTTATAGTATAGCTTTTGCTTGCTTCATTCATTGTAACATCGCCGGAAGAAGAGATCAGTGTATCTCGAAAGCTCGCACAAATAAAAGAATTTCGTTAGCCACAGAACGGTATCATCTATTTATTTTTTGATTATTGAAGCTCGGCTAATACGGTACTGATACCTCTATATATATATATATATATATATATATATATATATATATATATATATACACCCTCCTTGAATTTTATCATTTGACATATCAGGACATAAAACAATCATCTGTTCCTTAGCAGGTCTTAAATTTAGGTAAATACAACCTCAGATGAACAACAACAACACATGATATATTACACTGTGTCATGATTTATTTAACAAAAATAAGCCAAAATGGAGAAGCTATGTGTGAAAAACTAAGTACACCCTTACTGCTTCCATAGGAATTAAGATGCTAAGTAGCAGGCAGGTGCTGCTAATCAAATGCCCTTGATTAATTGATCATCAGCAAGTGTGACCACCTCTATAAAAGCCAAAGTTTTAGCAGTTTGCTGGTCTGGAGCATTCAGGTGTGTGTTAACACAATGCCAAGGAGGAAAGAAATCAGCAATGATCTTAGAGAAGCAATTGTTGCTGCCCATCAATCTGGGAAGGTTTATAAGGCCATTTCCAAACAATTTAAAGTCCATCATTCTACAGTGAGAAAGATTATTGAAAAGTAGAAAACATTCAAGACAGTTGCCAATCTTCCCAGGAGTGGACGTACCAGCAAATTCACCCCAAGGTCAGACCGTGCAATGCTCAGAGTAATTGCAAAAAACCCAAGAGTAATAGCTCAGACTCTACAGGCCTCTGTTAGCATATTAAATGTTAAAGTTCATGACAGTACAATTAGAAAAAGATTGAACAAGTATGGTTTGTTTGGAAGGGTTGCCAGGAGAAAGCCTCTTCTCTCTAAAAAGAACATGGCAGCACAGCTTAGGTTTGCAAAGTTGCATCTGAACAAACCACAAGACTTTTGGAACAATGTCCTTTGGACAGACGAAACCAAAGTGGAGATGTTTGGCCATAATGCACAGCGCCACATTTGGCGAAAAACAAACACATCATATCAGCACAAACACCTCATACCAACTGTCAATCACGGTGGTGGAGGGATGATGATTTGGGCTTGTTTTGAAGCCAAAGGTCCTGGGAACCTTGCAGTCATTTAGTCGACCATGAACTCCTCTGTATACCAAAGTATTTTAGAGTCAAATGTGAGACCATCTGTCCGACAGCTAAAGCTTGGCCGAAATTGGGTCATGCAACAGGACTATGATCCCAAGCACACCAGCAAATCTACAACAGAATTGCTGAAAAAGAAAAGAATAAAGGTGTTGCAATGGCTCAGTCAAAGTCCAGACCTCAACCCGATTGAAATGCTGTGGCTGGACCTTAAAAGAGCAATGGATAAACAAATGCCCACAAACCTCAATGAACTGAAGCAACGTTGTAAAGAAGAGTGGGCCAACATTCCTCCACAACGATGTGAGAGACTGATAAAGTCATATAGAAAATGATTACTTCAAGGTTTTGCTGCTAAAGGTGGTTCTACAAGCTATTGAATCATAAGGTATACTTAGTTTTTCACACATGGCTTCTCCATTTTGGCTTTATTTTTGTTAAATAAATCACGACATGGTGTAATATGTCATGTGTTGTTGTTCATCTGAGGTTGTATTTACCTAAGTTTAAGACCTGCTAAGAAACATATGATTGTTATTATGTCCTGATATGTAAAACCATGGAATTCAAAGAGGGTGTACTTTCTTTATCACACAATTGTGTGTATGTATTTAAATTTAAATATATATATATATATATATATATATATATATATATATATATATATATATATATATATATATATATATATATAATGTTTGTATGTATGTATGTATGTATGTATATATATATATATATATATATATATATATATATATATATATATATATATAAAAAACTACAAGAAAATACAGCAGCCTAAAGAGCACTCAAGCATATCAAAAAGTATTTCAATTTATTCAGCAATTTCTAAGACAAGACAATTAAAACAGTCTGAGGAGATCCATTCATCTCAATGATGCCTGCAAAGTACATTAGTTAAATAACAGAACCTCAGTCTAATAGAGTATAATGAATTTAGACATAATTAAACTCAATCGGAGATAACCTAAGTCTAGAAGGTTCAGGGTGAAGAAGAATAATTATATATATAATTCTTCACCTAGAACCTTTTAGACTTATCAGGTTATGTCAGTTTGAGTTTAATTATGTCTAAATTCATTATTCTCTATTAGTCTGAGGTTCTGTTGTTCAACTATTGTACTTTGCAGACATCACTGAGATTAATGGATCTCCTCAGACTTTTTTAATTGTCTTGTCTTAGATATTGCTGAATAAATTGATATATTTTTTGATATGCTTGAGTGCGCTTTAAAAAAAAAAGGAAAAATGGTGTAAATAGCGCTAAAAGGTTAAACAATAACAATACAGTGTATTAATATTAATAATGATATGTGACCCTACACAAAACCAAAAATGGGCTAGGCTGCCAGGTGATGCTAAATCCAAGACACAGTTAGCAAAAAGAAACACAAAATAAACAATACAAACCGGCGCCAAAATAGTCCAAAGGGAATAGTTATAGTCCAATGGTGTTAAAGTCTCTAGAGGTGGATATCAGCTTGTATCACTTTCCAGCTCCTCCACAAGACGTTTACTCCATGCATATATTGCAGAAAGAAAAGAGACAAAAAGAACACATCATAGTGCAACAATGCAAATATAGAACATGCAGGACAAACAGGACAGGAAAAACACTAAACAGAACAAGCAAGGCTGACTAATAGTACGAGTTAATTTAATATACACAAGAAAAAACTATAGCAGATGTGGGATCTGGTAGGTTAAAACCGGAGTCCTACTTACAGAACTGCCACAGATCATAAGCAGAGATATAGATGAATGGTGACCGGCTGTAGCTCCTCCAATAGTGCGTCACTCAGAATGAATCTTGGAGCTCTCCAGGCACTGTCAGTCAATCCGCTGCGGATTGACTGACAGTCCCTGGAGAGCTCCAGATTCATTCTGAGTGACGCACTTCCGGTCGCGGAGTTAAGGACACCATTTGGAAGAAACCTTTGGATGTCACGTGTTCACACGGAGCTACAGCCGGTCACCCTTCATCTATATCTCTGCTTATGATATGTGGCAGTTCTGTAAGTAGGACTCTGGTTTTAACCTACCGGATCCCACATCTGCTATAGTTTTTTATTGTGTATATTAAATTAACTCGTACTATTAGTCAGCCTTGCTTGTTCTGTTTAGTGTTTTTCCTGACCTGTTTGTCCTGCATGTTCTATATTTGCATTGTTGCACTATGATGTGTTCTTTTTGTCTCTTTTCTTTCTGCAATATATGCATGGAGTAAACGTCTTGTGGAGGAGCTGGAAAGTGATACAAGCTGATATCCACCTCTAGAGACTTTAACACCATTGGACTATAACTATTCCCTTTGGACTATTTTGGCGCCGGTATGTATTGTTTATTTTGAGTGCGCTTTAGGTTACTGTCTTTTGTTGTAGTTATATTATTTTTGACCTGTAGCACCATCAGGGGCAGTTTACTTATAGCCACACCTTTGAACATATAGTAAGTCTGTTGCAGGTATTTTGTTTCTTTTCTATTCTATCTATTTATCTATCTATCTATAATATTTTAAATTTAATATTAAAAGATATAGATATAGAAGATATAGAAAACATCCATAGATGATAACTCCAGTATTAACTCCACAGATACTTCATATGTGGCACTTAAGATGTTACTAAGATATTAGCACATGTGCTCTTTCCTATAGAATATATACTTGCTGCAGTGGAAGCACTGTATGCTAGGTGATAATGGTGAAAAGAAGGGTTGTAGACCTGGCTAAGACATGTGAATGTGCTCACAAGTGATATTTTTATTTGTTATATGCTTTATGGTGGAGGGTTTTTCATCACCTTTTTCTATATATATATATATATATTTAGTCATATACATATATAGTATGTAAGTTATGGTGGGTGAAAAAGGTGACTGTCTGAACTGAATCCTTATATCAATTTAACCCCATTTGCAACTTATATCAAATTAACATCACCTTGGTATGTCTGTGTGAGCTAATAGGCAAACCCCTCCCTTAATTATTAATCAATTGAATGTGTTTCGAGTATTTAAGTCAGTCTACCTTGGCTGTGCCATATGGCTGTGCTAACAACTTAGTAACATCTCAAGTGTCACATATGAAGTGTCTGTGGATTTAATACTGGAGTTAGAAGTGGAGGTGACGAATACATGAAGATCTGGAATCTGCATAACAACAACTCTGCAACTGTGAGCTTGACTTTCTACATGCTCTGATAATTTTTACTCTTCCTATCCTCCAATACCTGGTTTAGTCTCTCCTCCTGAATCTCACTATGCCCTCCCCATTGCTTTTTCTGTTGACCGTTTCCTCACTCCTTTGTAAACATTTCTGTTCTCTCCAACTTCCCAACTCCCCTCTTATCAACATTTCTTCATCTCTCCTCTCCTCCACCTATGTCTGTGCCCATACACTGCACCATTATTTATACACGTCTTTCCGAACAACTTATTAACTCCTCAATAAAAAGCACCCCCCACAAATCCTCTATTTACAAACTACTCCTTCCTGCTTCTGGGGATATCTCTCCTAATCCTAGACCCAGCTATATATATACCTGCCACCTCGTCTCCTGCTAATGGTGTTAACCTACCTGATTTAATACTGATTAACCTTAAAACTCGCCTCACAAATCAAGCATCCCAACAGCCTGCCCTCATGGATATTGTCCCACACCCACAGTCACTCCTACCAACCATTATGGCCAAACACTGCCATCTACAGCACTTACTCCCTCACCAGCGGTCTCTGTAAGTCTCCCATCATACCACTTAGATTGTAAGTTCTTTGGGGCAGGTATTTCCTTTCCTATTGTCTGATTTTGCTGTGCTTGTTGTATTATTATAATTCCCTGTACTGTATTCTTTGTGAAGCGCAGAGTAGACTTTTGGTGCTATATGAATAAAGATATACATATATACATACAAGAAATGCTTCTATGGCGTAATAAAGTAATTTATTAGGTGAAGGTTTAAAAAGTAATTTAAAAAAATGGACACTTGCAATTGCAGTGACTGTTCATAGAGTATGATGATGATTTAAAGGTAAGTCAGTGTAAGGCTCGTCTGCAGGGTGTGTGTTCTTCTTCCGTGGGGGATATTCTCTGGCGTTTCAGCGTCGCTGAATGCCCTCCATCCAGTATCCGGAGTCCGGATGATGACAAGATCTCTTCAGCCCTGTTATCGGTCATGTCTTCACTGCGCAGGTCAGCACAGCTCTGCCAAGTCTCTGCTGGGTCTGCCTGCTTCCTCACGCTCTCGCTCAAAGCGTTTAGTTTGTGCTCCTCCCACTTCCTCAGGAGTTTTGGATGCAGATGGGTACTCCCATCATTTAATTTAAATAATATGTCCTTTAATCATGGTAACTATGGGGGCGTGTGACGTCATGCTGATGCACGCAAGCTAAGGAAGCTCTGTGCACTCTGCCATCATATTCAATTGCAACCCCCAATTGCCGCACTGATCGGTCCCGCGGGACACCCCAGAGGCCAGGGGAACCAGCAGGGATGGCTAACAAAAGAACCCCGAAGCAGGGGACCCCCAATCTCAGCCACTTCAGCTGCGGGCAGTCAGCAGTGGCTGAAAGGGAAAAAAACAAAGATGGCGCTGCCCAGCTGAGAGCGCACTCATAAAAGGTCAATATAGAAGGAGAGAGGCAAGCTGCGGGACCTGGGGGGATATCCCTGATAGAAAAGCAACCCTTAGAAACTCTGCAGAGAGGGCCACAGAAGAGGAGGGGGCAGGGGGATGAGCTGGATATGGCTGAGGGTGATAGTAATCACAAAGTAGGACCTCCAGAACATGCTCAGAGAAATGCAAGAAGGCTTTCAGTCAGCTCTGGATAGAGATGTAAGGGAAGTTAAAACAGAAGTTTCCTTACTGGCTAAAAGAACTACAGAACTTGAAAATAAGATGGACATTTCCCTACAAAATCAGGTAAATACTGATGATGAGGTCCTGCGTCTCAATGACGAGCTAAGAGCTATTAGGGATGGCATAGACTACTTGGAGAACAGAGAGTGGAGGCAGAATCTTTAAATCCGTCATGTCCCAGAGTCGGTGTCTGCAGAAGCCCTCCAACAATATCTTAAGAGGCTGTTTCCGCCAATTGACCCCAAGCTACAAGATGGCGATCTTTTGGTGGATAGAGCCTTAGGTCCGAGATTTGATGACCCTAAAATAAGCAGAGTTATATTTCTGAGACTCCACCAATATGCAACCAAGGAAAGGATTATAAAAGGCTGCAGAAACAGAGGCTCCCTTGAATTTGAAAACAACTCCATCCAGATTTTCCAGGATCTGTCCAGGGTGACAATTGAGAGGAGAGAGCTGCGACCTGTAATGGCAGTACTCCAGGAAAAGAGTATTCACTACCGGTGGGCCTTTCCATACTGCCTGGTTACAAATCATGAAGGCAGTCAGACCTCAATCCGCTACCCCGAGGAATCAGCATCTTTTCTGTCGGCGCTGGGTCTGACCCCCCAAGGAATGGATAGGGCCAGCAACAAAGACCTCGACAAGACAACACAGATGATGATCGATCAGCTGAGGGTGCGGTTGCCTGAAGATAAAAGATTTAAGACCGACTGTGATGTTATTGGACTATCGTTGGTTTCGCTGCCATCTCCTTGACTGGCGATCCGGCAGCCAGTGGAATCCCAGGGAAAGATACCCTGGATGAGTAGCTATATTTGTTTTCTCTTTTCTCTCCGCTTTCTAACTGTCTCCCTCTATATTTTTTCCAATCTATTATAGGGTCTGTTTTATATACGGTTTGGAGTCTACTGCCAGCCCCTTCTGTGCTGGTCTACTACAACAGTTGGGTGGATGAAACCGGTGAAAACACAGATCGAACGCCTCCCGGCGATGGGTGAGGGAGCTTTGGCCCAAAGACTTGGAAATTATTGATTCACTCAGACATAGGGCTTATCACGTGGTCAGACCATGCCCCGTGGCGATTTTATTCGATACCCCTTTTGGTAGGACTCAATCATTCCATTGGAGGATGAACGACGCATTACTGAATTACACAGTGATCTCACAAATTGGAGACTCCCTCAAAAGTTATTTCCATATCAACAATTTATTTATCAAATGTTTTCCCAGGAAGTAATACATTGAGTGTTTCCTCTCGTTTTCAAGAATGTCCGGGGCATACAGTTAAGATGACAAACAATACATGGTTACAATACATAGTTACATAAGTGAACAGGGTATACATTATATACAAGACATTGCATGCACATTTAGAGATAATATATATTATAGGTGTATGGAACAATGGCTCCATAGAATCAAAATCAATACTATGGTAGGCACATAAGGCCACGATCTGAGGACAGCTTATCTCAATAGCATCACACAGAAAGAGAACAAAAATAGAAAAACAAAAAAAATAACAGAAAAAAATGTAAAACTAGAACAAGCACATAAAAAAAATCGATCAAGGAAAATGTATAAAATCCTGACCCAGGATAGGGTGGATCTTAAGAGAGTGCAATTAGAGGATGGAGAGAAAGCTCTTAAGTGGACCAAACAAACGTATTATGATAAAGGACATAAGGCGGACCTTTTATTGGCTAATAAACTTATAGGGATCAGGTCGAGAGCATTAGCACCTGCTATTAGGTTAAAAGGGGGAGAAGTGACACAACTCCTCAAAGATAGCAGAGGAATTTGCTAAATTTTATACGGATCTCTATGATCTCAACAATTCAACTCCGAATGCTAAAGTCCCAGACCTGACCCAGATTGAGGCCTACCTTAGAAATTGTAACCTCCCAAAACTTTAAAACCTGGAGACAGAGTGGAATTCCAGAGATGAGAGATTTATTAGAAAAAGATAAGTTGATGTTGTTTGAGGAACTGATGAAATGTGATAAAATGTTATAAAATTGAAAACTTTGTATGATATGTAATGTGATTGTTGTCATTGTAAGATTTCTGTCACAAAATGGTTGTTCCCACTCCTCCTCACCCCCCTCTTTTCTGTACCTATTCCCTTCCCATTTATCTTAATAAAAATATATAATTAAAAAAAAAATATCATGGTAACTATGCAGTAGGTGATCATATTAGTCACTACTAATTGTATGAATCAAATTTAACCTGTTGTTGACATCTCTGCTACACAGGAGATGTGGTATATCCTGAATGCATCAGACAGGGAATGACACTAATATAGGGTGTATAAGAGAGATTTTGACTAAATGTGAACCTGTCCGTTTCACTAAGGGAGATTTAATGAGGAATAGATATATTAAAATAATTATAAATCATTAATTAAAATAATTAAAATAATTGTGACAAATCCAAATCTAAAAGGAATGGGTATTAAAAAAACTAAATCACAAACATCATAGGGATACAGAGTAGATGTTGGATAGAAGAGATATATAGAGATACTGGATTAAGCCCACAATATAAATACATAAAATGAAAATACATTAAATAAATGGATCAGGACTATAAAAATACACAAAATAAATCAAATAGAATACATGAAATAAAATAGATCAGGACTGTAAAAGTATAAACTGCTGTAATGTGATAACATTAATTGCAGGTGCATATAACAAGTGATTTTAATTAAAGCTTAATGAATAAGTTAATAAATGCATCTACAGTAGATCAATATCAAAGTTCATGCCATGGGTGGATAGCGTATTGAGAGAATGTATCCAATAGATTTCGTTATAAGGGGCTTATTCTGTAAGCTCCGTTAGCGCTGTACCGAGCAATCTTCATGGAAGCCCTATTGACTTGAATGGGGCTTTCCGTACAGAATGCACGGTAAAGCGCTAATGCTCCATTAAGCTCCTTACAGAATAAGCTCCTAAATCTTAAAATAGTGTCCCCCCTTCCCAACCTCTGGCATCAGGGACTACGTTCTCAACACCCTTTAGGGATAAACTAGCTGGATTTTTATTATGGCGTTTGGCGAAATGTTTAGAAAACCAGAGCAGATATTTCTTTTGTGCTCAATGAACATTATTTTGAGATTCCTTTTTGTGCAACCAACATATTGTTTGTTACAAGGGCAGCTTAATACATAAACATCTGAATTAAAGTTACAATTCATGTAACTTTTAATAGGGAATGATGAACTATTTTTACATGATATAATGTGTTTAGGGACATTTGTGTCCAGATATTTGCATGTCAGACACCTCGATGCGTTACTGTACATGTGTAACAGCCAGCTGGTCTGCCTGATTTCCACTGCATATTATTATGCAGCGGTTCAGTTGTTCCAAGGTTGCTTGGTGCTTTCAGATTTGTCCTCTTCATATACATGATCACCAGTTTATGTGGGATCTCGTTACATAGTGTATCGTCTTCCTTTAATCTGTTCCAGTATTTTTTTGAAAATATTATATATTTGTGAAGGTCCTGTATTGTAACGGGTAATAAACCTCACATCTTATTTTTTATTGTAATCTGTTTGTGTTCTTTATTTTGCAGCATCTCAATTCTGTTTATTTTAATCAGTTCGGTCTTGTAATTCTTATCCTTGAACCTTTTTGTCAGAGTGCTGCTTCTTTCTCAAAGTCAGAATCCAAAGTACAGTTTCTCTTGACATGTGCTCCTGCTCTCTGCTGCAACCTGCTTCTGCCTTCACTCCCATGGTTAAAGACGCTCTGGTATACGTCGCCATGGCAACGGGGGATGCCGTAGAAGGCTGGTGTGCTGACTGGCTCCACCCATGCGCGGTGTGTATGGCATCTGACAGCCGGATGTAAACAGCAGAGCAGTGAGGCCGTGCTGATGTGCAGAGATGACGGGGCTCCCATGCGTTTACAACATTCCCGATTTTAATTATAAACAGCTGGTTTTGATTATGCATACAGGTTGGTGATGGGTATATATGTTTTCCTTGGGCAGTGTTCTCCAGCACGCCTCTGAGGAAGGTCCTATACAGGACCGAAACGTCGGATTTATTTGTGCCTGTTTTATGTTTCTAATACAGTTTGTTTTGCATCATATCTTGAGTGCTGTTCTTGTCTCCTAGTGGGACACTTGGTTCACTATATATATATACTAGCTGAGAGACCCGGCGTTGCCCGGGATGTTTTAGTTTGCCTACGTGTAAGATACACATTTAGATGTACACAGCGCACTACACATGCACTATACACAGCGCTCTGCACATGCACTATACACAGCGCTCTGCACATGCACTATACACAGCGCTCTGCACATGCACTATACACAGCGATCTGCACATGTACTATACACAGCGCTCTGCACATACACTATACACAGCGCTCTGCACATGCACTATACACAGCGCTCTGCACATGCACTATACACAGCACTGTGCACATGCACTATACACAGAGCTCTGCACTATAAAAAGTCCTGTATATAACACATAAAATATGCTACTTTGTATACAGGCACATCATACTGTATACACAGAGGCATACTCTATATACAGATCTATTTCTCTGCATACAGATGCAATTTGCTCTGTATATATAGAATGTGTCCTGCCGATGTATATAGATCGCACTGCGGAGCTCCCCGGCAGTGGAAGGGTTACAGGGCCCTGGTGTGAGCAGGGAGAGGGGTTAAGGGGGTGCACATGTGTAAACTCACTGAGGGGAAGTGAGTGAGGGGAGGTGAAGGGGGGTGAGGGGAGGTGAAGGCCGCTCACTCACCCGTCCGGCAGCTCCCTCACCCGTCTGCCAGCTCCCTCATCCGTCCGGCAGCTCGCACGTGGATGGGGGGGGGGGTGAATGCGCGGGAAACAGGGAGAGGCGGAGCCTTCGGGACCGGTGGGGAAGAGAGCGGGAGATGACATCTTGGGACAGGGGGGAGCCGGGACCGGAGGGGCATCCCCCCTCCCATCTCCTGTCCCGCAGCCTGTCACGCGGTGACAGGGGGGAGCCGGGACCGGAGGGGCATCCCCCCTCCCATCTCCTGTCCCGCGGCCTGTCACGCGGTGACAGGGGGGAGCCGGGACCGGAGGGGCATCCCCCCTCCCATCTCCTGTCACGCGGCCTGTCACGCGGTGACAGGGGGGAGCCGGGACCGGAGGGGCATCCCCCCTCCCATCTCGCGCGGCCTGTCACGCGCGGCGCCGGGGTGTGAGCTTGGGGGGGGGGGGTGAGCTTGGGGGAGGGGATGAGCTTGGGGGGAGGGTGAGGTGTGTGTGTGTGTGTGTGTGTGTGTGTGAGTGAGAGAGACACTGTGTGTCCTTTGGGCCGTCACTCCGCCTCAGGCCAATGAGAGGTGTGCGGGGGCGGCCCAAGAGACCAATGAGATTTCCCCTAGGGACACCGAACATCCAGGCAACAGCCAGCCAGCATGCATGCATGCAGGCATACAGTGCTTTCAATTATATAGTATAAGATATATATATATATATATATATATATATATATATATATATATATATATATATATATATGTACTGTATATACACAGACCTATTGATTTATATTGTGTACCAAAAAATCTATATGTACGTAGCATAGCCTCCCGGACGCTACCTATTTTCCTGGGCCCTACCAGTGTAAGTGCTGCTAGGTGCAGGCAGTGAATGGTTTATTCCTTCAGAAAGGTCTTGTGAACTTTTGCAGCCTTAGATACATTTGATGTATCCAAGGGCAGGCCTAGCAACAGCCAGAGAGTGTCAGCCTGAGGGGTGGATACTGATTGGGTCACATACTGGATGTGATGGCCTGTCAGTATCCAAACCTGCCCTGTTATGGGGCGGGTTACAAGCATCATCTCAGGTTATAAATACTGGCACTTTCCTAAAAGTAGGTGTGTCTCTTTCCTCCCCCTGTGTAGTGAGTACCAGCTACCCTGTGTCTCACTAGGAGGCCTCAGGAGGAGCACCGAGCAGAGGGAAAGCTATGCAATGCTGTAAGATCAGAACCTACAATAAACACCATTGTACCATCTACCATCACCAGTGTGATTCACTGTCTAAGGACAAAGAAAGGTGTTAGTATGGACCATCCTTCCATCCAAAGGACCCGTGCTGACTGGAGGTGCTGCAACCATGAATAAGGTACTCTGTAAACCCTATCCTGTTCTCCCTACAAAACACAGCGGAGCAACTCAATCCTCTTGTTACCTCACAGGTACCCATCACCGCAAATATGGAGTAGCAGACACAATCTCACTAAGGGTGGGTGTCCAAGGGCTACATATGTATATTGCTTTACATTTTAAAACAAACATTAATGTACTGGTTGTCATGTAATTCTAATTCATGATTAAAGTTAATAATTTTTCAGATTACTGAATCACGTGTATGTATTTAAATGTGTGTGCATATTTTTTAATATACGGCAGTAGAAACAAAAGAGATGTAAAAAGACACAGCCATGAGCATAAGGCAAGGGCAAGTTTGGGTAATGCGAAAAATCAAATCTGTGATATACAGTAGTGACGGGCAGTCAAATTTAAAGCCAAGAAGAGGAAGGGGAGAATATTGTAGTTGATACAAAATGTAATAGGTATGTGGGAGAGCTAGTTTAGGAGAAAATAATCAGAGACTGTTCTAGGCAAAATTAAACAATTCTTTTTGCAGCATTTTGGATTGCTTGTAAAAGTTGGAGCTATAATAGATTACAAAAGTCAAGATCAGCAAAAGGAGTTGCTCAGTGAGTGGGTAAAGCACTGACTGTCAACTCTCCTTGTCACCTTAGGCAAATCGTTTTATCTGAGAGTATGGTGAGTGTAGTGCTCAACAATTGAAAGTAGTTCCCTCGGTTGAAGATAATTATATCATGAATAAATGTCCAGATGAAGATGGAGTGTCCCTAATATAGTGAGATAAAGAAGCTGGAAGGGATAAGTGTCTAGTGGAGCCTGCATGACATCCACAACTGTATACACTTCAATAAACACCCAACCAGATAATAAGTATATAGGGATAATGTCCGTTGTGTACAGGAGATAATAAGGCACTGCGGCTCTTTACCTGTACATTCCATGGGACACTCTCATCATCCGTGGCGTGCAATCCATCCGGTGTAGATTTAAGGTGATGGTGGGCGTAGATAGAGCACAGCCGAAGATATCCTGCTTCTGTTATCCAGAGAAGGAAAAATAGCCAGGCAACTCCAAACTAACGAAATGATGAATTTATTGCAAGCTAAACATACAGTAAAACGGACTACATGAACGCACCATGTAGTCCGTTTTTACTGTATGTTTAGCTTGCAATAAATTCATCATTTCGTTAGTTTGGAGTTGCCTGGCTATTTTTCCTTCTCTGGATAACAGAAGCAGGATATCTTCGGCTGTGCTTTATCTACGCCCACCATCACCTTGAATCGTTTTATCTCCCTGTGCCCCAAGCAGCAGAATTAGCTTCATGGGGCAGGGGACTCGTTGCACTCCCGAAATAACATGTACAGTACTGAGTACATTGTCAGTACTACACAGGCGGCACACTTTATTCGAGTGCGGCTCATTCCGCAAGCCGGGAAATGTCCCGGCTGCGAGCCGCACTCCCTCAGCGTGCCGCGCATCACCGATGCGCGGTCACGCATCATCGGGTGCCTGTGCCGCCTGTACGCGTGCCCAGGGCTCCCCGAGGGAGCCCTGGTGTCGCGTGGATGTACTGACGGCGGCGGGACGTTCCGGGGACCCGGCGGACCCGGTAAGGAGAGGGGGAAGCCCCGATCGGCGGGCCTCTCCTCCGAGGCTTCGGCGCGCGCCCGGCACCCTCCGGCGCGCGCCAGGTTACTGCTGCGGCCGAGAACGGGCAAATGCTCGAATAAACTCGGCCGCAGCAGTATGTAAGAAAAACAAATTATATTAATATCAGGGCATGCCTTCAAGTTATAGCTATAGGTGATTGCGGAAAGGAACGATCTTGGCAATGTCGTGGAAGAAAAATGGCAACTTTTAGTAAGACTTTGGAGAATTAGGGAGAAGGCAATGCAGTAAATGAGATTAATTTAGATTTTGCCACATAAAAAGTTTATGATAAAAATATATGTGTAGCACTTGTACCCCATCCTCTCGGAGATACGTGTTGCGGCAACTAGGTGTTGTGGTGTGGAGTACCTGTGCCGGTATCTCTTATGCATTGGATTCCCGCATCCATGTGATCGGGACATTTCCTTGCATAGGAGATACCGGAACCCCATAACAGGGCCTGTATCTCGGGAAGCAGGGGGTCCCCGGACCTCAAACCAACCCGGTTCTGCTCTGGAGACCCCCTGCTCATCTACACTAGGATGAAAATATATATAAAAAATATTTAGTAAATACCACTACACCACCCCGCAGGATCACCTGAGGCCCAAGACCCCCGTGGGAACCACCGAGGGCCCCAGACACCTGTGGGGATGACCCTGGGACACCCACAGACACCCACGAAACCACCCCTGGACCCCATTGGGGCTGTCGGGGACCCGCAGGTACCACCCGGAATACCCACGGCGCCTATCAGGAACCGCCCGGAGACCCCCAGACACCTGTGGGCACTCCCTGGGGTGCACTGTGGGGCCTGCGGACACCCGTCGGGCCCATGAGGACCCTCGTCAGCTTGGGGTATTAATCATGTATGTTAAAAATAAATCATGGTGTGTATTGGTGTTTATTAGATTTTGTAATGGTTTATTGGGGGCCTAGAGCTGGGTAGTGGGGCTGTTGTGTGTATTGTTTTTATTGTGCGTAGCGGGGGTGGGTGAAGGGGGTATTAGCCCCAAGGATGGGTGTTTAGGTCTTGCGGGTGGGTAGCGGGAGGGGTTAACCCCATCATTACCGTAGTAGTATTAACCGCTA